>NC_085141.1:268788461-269088461 GCF_024139115.2 Armigeres subalbatus
AGTGTGGGCACATGGGGATCCCAGTGAAAGCGGTCAAAAATAAAATTGGACTTTTAAAGTGATTTTCCACTTAGTTTTAGCTGTGTATGGTCGAAATAGCATGAATATACAATTTCAACCCCCTTTGGGGATCGTCTATGAATTACGTAATTATTTTTTCATAGGTTCGATTAACGTGACAAAGCAAACCTATTTGGGAAGTTGAAATTTCGTGCGTTTTCTTAAGGAGAAGGAAGGGGCTGTACAAAACTAAGTTCAGCAATTTATGGACATTATGGCGGCGATCATGTTAAATGACATTAATTTCATGACATTCCGTGATATTTTTTGTTCTCACTCATGCCTCCAATTTGTATTTAGAACAATTTGTTTGACAAAGTACTAGGATCGAAGGATCATAAAGCATTAAATGTTAATCAAATAATCAGAATTGAAAATAACTTTTGAAAAAGGGTATTAGCAAATTAGAAATCGCAATCCCATGACATTTTTACGTGTACAAGTTATTCAAAAAATGAGAATAATATATTCTCAAAAAATGTGAACATTCATTGTGGAATGTAAGAATGCTCCATTCTTCCGAAAAGCAAAATTTTTTAATTTAAATAACAACACTATTTGAATTACTTTTGATTTGTTTTCATGATTTCTACAGTTATATACAGCATCATTCTTTTCTGTGTCAAGGTTTAAGTCTTCAATGATTTTTCTTCAATTCCATCAACGATGGAAGATGAGATAAATTCATCTAAAGTATTAGAAGATAAAGAACTTTTGAAAATCTTCAAATATTACAAAATTACGCGGCATAAGAATAACTAAGTGAAAATTTTTTCCAACGTCTCCTCGTATCCAAATCGAGCTTAAAATGGATCTGATTCATGAAGGACGAAGGAAAATGTCAACATTTGCCTCTCTTGATCATTTTCTTGCATTATGAGTTCTAAATTTCTTCAACTGTTTATATTGACTTTCCGCTGGTTGTTCAGCCAGTGAACCTCAAAGTGTAGATGAGTGAATAAATATTTCCTACCATTAGCCAGACATTCATGAACACTAGCAGGAATTTCATTGCCCGTTCTAACTAAGATTTGTTCGTCTTTACTTTTGAATAAACATGTCGAATTATTGATTCCAGAGATTTATAAATATTTACATATATGAAATCTCATATTTAGTTCTCCATCAGTAGCTAATGAATAGTAAAATTAGGTTTAGAGAATGACTCAACCACTCGCCCCAAACGCATTAGCGGAATGGCGACGGAAACGAGTAAAATTTGACAGGAAATATATGAGCGAACTGTTAAATCCTTCCGTTACCGTTGTGCTGCATTGCATTGGGGTTTTATTCATTTACCCTTTGAAAAGTTAATTAAATGAGCTCAAATGGTTATAAATAAAGTCGAAGTTATTACCAATAAATGTATTTTGACCATACCCTTTGAGCGCATAGTTCAGTCTGACCCATTTTCAATAGGAAACGATGGGACTAGATTTCGTCGAATGAAACTTGTTGTGAGAAAATCGGACACAAATAAGTGTCTAAATGGCGATTCGTTCTTTTGCGCACATACAGACGCGCATGCACACACATACAGACATCACCTCACTTCGCGCTGAGTTAGTTGATATATACCACTAGGGGTCTCGGCCTTCTATCAAACATTCGTTTTTGGAATGAGCATTAACCTTGGAGTACGAGAGAGGCAAAACACGGTAAAAAACAAATGAAAAAAAATCAGAGTGACTTAACTCTGTTAATTGCAAATACTGGCAAGAAATTCTTTCGGACATTTTAGTCGAAGCTTTGTCCTTGATGTGTATCATAAAAGAACCTGGGATTCCTGAGGAAAAAAGTTCTTCACCATCAAAGTTGAAAAATAGCGTCGTTTTGAAAAAATATTGCTTCCGCATTTTTTCAATTTTTTTCACAGTGTAACCATTATTGATTTAAAGCTTATTCCAATAATTATTAAAAAGCAAATAAAATATATTTGCTAACTTTTTACCCATTTCTGACTTTGCCACCTTATATCTTTGGAACTAGTGCACCTAGAGACTTCAAATTCAGAATTTCTCTTAATTAGAGTATTGACAATGAGAGAAAATATTTTAAAATAATTCGGAAGACATGATATTTTCGATTAATGACCGCCTGAATTATATGCAGGGGTGATTAAATCGGGATATTACTGTATGAACAAAATTGAAACAAAATATTGCGCACAATTAGGGACAGTAATGGTAGTTGGATCGATACGTCCCTAAACTTCGTTTAAAAACCAAGATTATTGTTTTATTTTTCTCTAAGAGAAAAATCTTATTCCTCAACACAACCGAATATCATATTTTTTCGGGAGATTTCTTTCGTCAAATGATCTGACAACGTTCGAACTACTTTGCCCATTAAACTTGAAAAACTTTATTAGTTTAGGTTTCTTTTTGTTTTATTAAACGATTTTATTCATGACTTTTGACTTCTTCCAGTTCGTCAAGCAGTATCTGCCAAGTGGAGCGAAATTAGCATGAGACGCTTGCGAAACCGGAGTTCTCAAGATAGTTCGTACACGGATTTAGACACGTATCCAACCATCATCTATCTTGGTGCTCGGTCCAAGCCCTCCTCATGTAGGGTGATCGGAACTGTTTCGCTCCATTACACGGGATTGTACAGTTTTATGCATTTTCAATTTAAAAAAATTCTTTTTCATGACGACGCTTTATCATACATACTCTCACAGATCGTAGCTGTGTCGTTTTGATACGAAAAAATGTATCCTGATTTGTTTCTATTTTCGTTTGAATAATAGCTCCATTAAATGAGAAGTGATGCAATTTCTTATGTTTTAGATAAATAAAACATTGTCTCGACTTTAAGATTCGATTTCTAGTCAATCAAACACGTTGTTTCTCTAGAGAGGCGAGCGTTTGGTTTTTCTTTTACATTTTTTTAATTGTGTTCCTAAAATCCTTCGGTATTGATTATATTCGCAGCTCTCCTGCGGATCTGCGCACCTGCACATGAGGTTTCGAATTTCCGGATCGATCTCGCACAAATGTGAGATCGTATGTAACGTTCGCTTACAAACAACAATTGTATTACAGAGACCGATTTGCTTCTGTTTCTTTGTGTGTGTGAGTGTATATGTCTGGGTTTGTGTTAGTTTGGTTCTCATTTGTCACAGATGCGAGTTTTAGTTTTACTTCGTATTTATCGATAATGACTTTTGTTCGTTTGTTGGCCATTTCTCCTACTCTTCTACGACATGCCCTGATGGTTATCACAAATTCACGCAATAGAAAGTGCAAGAGTAGCAATTCTCTTCTAGTAACAAATGGTATGTTGTTATCCGTTATATGTGTGTAGAAGTGGACAAAGCTCACACCAAAAACGCACGAAAATGCGTTTGCTTGCATTCATGCTCGAAAGTACTGTTGGTTTGTGAAAGAAAGTTTGCTGGTTAACTTTTTTGTTTTATTGCAACATTTGTGTTGTTTGTTACGGTACTCGAGAAGTAAATTTCCTTCTGCTTTTTATCATAGGTTTGTTTAATGAATCTCGTTATGAAAACTAAAAAATACACTGGTTTTCGATTAGGAACAATTTGACGAATTTTAATTTTTTTCGTTTTGATTTAAACATAATTTAATTTCTCTTGTTTGTGTATCAATATGAATACTTTTGGCATACATTTCGTTTCGTGTCAATTGAATGTATTTAAATCACTTTCTAACTAGTAGTTCTTAAACAACAATAATCAGTCAGCCAGTATGAACAACTCCGAATCACACACGAATGTATTGTTCTAGTACTTATTAGCTTTTGTAAATAACAAAAAAATATATAGATTTGTAGGTGATATAACAAATGAAGGTGTAAAAATGAGTTTTCTCCCTTGAGAAGGATCACAGATCTTGTCCTCTTACAACAAAGTGATGAGAAAAGGAACGAGACGAGATTTTATACGATCACAGTTCATTTAAAGGCAATTTGGTTTTATGGTTTATCCGTTCATGTTTCTGCTATCATCGCATCGTTTGATTTCCGTGCTAGTAAATGTCATGTGGATGCCACGCATGCAACAACTGATGGCGCGCGAAAAAGCACTTTGTAGATTGTGTTTGAAAATAATTTGAGTGCCCTCTATTAGTAAGACAAACACTACTTCTATATTTTCTCCTATGTTCTATTAGTTGTATGATCGCGCCTTTCGGTCTATTTTATCTTTCCTAAATTACTCTTCGTTTTGCTTCGCAAGATCATTACCGAAAATTGAAATAGTCTCTCATCTCTTTTCATTTTCTTGTTTTACACCGAAAAGAACCATAAAATGCCATCTTTTATAACGACTGTGGCGCTATTCGCGTTATCACACTTCGGATTTTCCCTCTGCATGATAAATATTATAAAAATACAAAATAAAACAACAGTTTTCTTCGGACTAGATTTGTGAGAAGGAACTACCATCTTCTAACTACTACGGTATTCAACTGACGACTGTTGATTACTGTTATTTTTTCCGTTTCATTTTCCCATAAACAATTTGAATAGTTTGCATATTTTCGTCTCAAATTGATGCTTAAATTAAAATTCGTCTTATCATCATTCGCTTTGTCTCGTCCACTACGTTTCGCGTCTATGTTTTGCATGATTCTTGTTTACGTTTCGTTTGAACAGGTACTGAATTGTGTTTTCAATGAGAAAAAACTAACGACTACTGAAAGAAAAACACTAGAATAAGAGATCTGCGGAACATTTGATTAGATAGGGTGTTTATTGGTATTTATCGAGGCGTCATTCAAATGTGTGTATTTTTCAAAGAAAAGAGTTCTCTGAAGCAAAAATTTCACCAATTTTAAAAACAGTTACTAAATAACGACATACGAGCAATTTGGTTTATTTATTGACCAGCAATTATGTTTTATTTCATTCGCTTATCATAAGTTGGACGAAATGATTTGATTGAACGCATAAATTCGATTCAATAAATCCGATTACAAATATGATATAATGCGGCGTGATAAATACACCTCTTATCTTGTGCAACAAAAATACGGTTTCTTCTGTTGATATCCTGTCGCGATAACTCACGACTTTTTCTATCCCTGACCGCTCATTCTAGCATTTCTACGCTGGGTTTACCACCGACGATGGGCGCACTCCCAGCAGGTTGCTTTTTTAGAATGTGGCCTCTAAAAACTACTACATAGCTTACTACAAATTCAAGGCGAAGCCTCTCGCGATCAGTTCCATCTGGCAATCGGCAGAACGCGCAAGCTTCCTAAATTTATGTGTTGTCGTCGATTTTACGCGCAATTTACTTTCTCGACTTCATCGTTACAAGACTTTTTTGGTAGTTTGTTCAGCATTCTAAATTATGTAGGCGCGATGTTGCATTAGGTGAAAGAAAATATTAACGAATATCACAAATTTCAGTAAATAAACAAAAAGTTTTCAAGTCTCTTGTTCATTGTGTGTTTTGTATGCGTACTTCTTTTGTTGTTATTTTATCATTATCATCCTCACAAATGACATCAACGGTTTATCACACAGAATTATCGTTTACTTCGCTTAAATCTTAGGCGCTCGCCGTCTCTAATTGTTCTTAATCGATTTTTCTTATCTGTTCTTTCCATCTAGTTTCTAGTTATCCCAGTAGTCTTGACTCTCTTCTTTACGTTGCGCCTATTCTTTCGTAAGCAGATTTTTCCTTTGTAATTGTCTGTAGTTTTGCAAACTACCGCCGAACATCCGCCGGTATTAAATATTCTTTGCGAAACAGCATTTTCTGTTTCATCATTGTTTGTTTCGTGTTGTGTTCTGCATCCGAACATGAATAGAAATGCATTCGTTTTGTTTTTGTATTGCTCGTATTTTCTGCAAAACTCTGTATGCGAACATTGAATGTGCCTTTTTTCGTAGATTCTCTTAAGCTGGTTGGCCATTTTCATGCCATTGTGTGTGGCGGCGGCACGATCGTTTCCACACTATTGTTAATTTTAGGTTTGTACCAAACGTTTCCACATACATACTTTGGATATGGAAGGAGGGTAAGTTTTGGAATATCGGTCGGCGGACACGATTGCGGCCATCTCATTAGTGAAAACTTTAAAGCGGCCACTACAAAGAACCGATTGATTTTCACCCTTTGTTTCTGACGTCGTGTCGTACAATGAGATACGTGTTTCGTGAAAGTGATTTTGTTTTGTATGATTTCAAGTGAATGTTTTTGACGGAATATACATTCTACTCAGTAATCGACACGGTTATTTTATGCTGTTTTGCTATTTTACTCCAGACTGATTTTGGGGGGCTAGTAACATACGTTTATGAAAATTGAACCTTCATAATGTCTATGGGAAAATACAGCATAAATATGTTTATAGAAATTTACTCGATAAGATCTAACAAAATAATTTTGAGCATTTTATAATTTTTGCTGCGTTTTTACTTTTTGTTGATACATCATTGTTAGGCCATATCCAATCCATGCAATAAAATTTGCATTTTAAGAACATACACAATGGAATCCACTAATGGCTGCCACAATGACCGGTTTAGCCTCAAACACGCTTCGTGAAGCAACATCTCAATAGATGATTAAACAGCAAAACGAAAAAGTTGTTTACAGTGCCCTTGTGAAATTGTGCTTCTGAAGTTTTGCGGCAAATTTGGAATTGGATTCTGACGTCCTTTCACAGCTATAGAATCATTTGAAATTTAATTTACCGAAACCATGCCTACAATTCCACGCATAAAGATGGTGTATAATCAAAATTCAATCCCACAACTTAATAATTGAAAGGTTTTAATCTAATCGAACACTAAATTGTTCGTCCTTTTGTAGTAATTTAATTTTCTTTTAAAATGTGGGTTCGACCTCTTAAACTCTCTACGATAAATTAATAAACGTTTGTTAGGAGCACAGTCGTGAAATAAATTCAATTGTGATATAGCTCAAATTTCAAGTATGATCGAAAATTTAGCCCCATCATCAATCGTCGGACTCTGCATACCGCAAAACACTGGAAACCGAAAAATAAAATCTAACATCTTTAGTTGTAAGAAACTTCGAAGAATGAAAACTAATATAACTCAACGGAAAGAGGAACCTAACAAGATACAAGATGTTGGAAAATGCATAGTTTTTGTTCCTCAGTTATGAATATTTCCTCGTTCAATAAATAGATGTAATCTACCATGCCTGAATGCAATAATATTATGCTGTAATACATGTGTTTTCTGTATTGAAATATTAAGATAGTTTACTTTTTGAGTGTGTGTGTGTTGTTTTACAATCTAACAAACATACGTGAATAGCTTCAACTCCCTAATCTCGTGGATCTTCAATTCACACGCATCAAAGACAAAACAATCTTATTATGCTTTCTGCCTTCGTTTTATCCACGTTTCAGGTTATTTCATAAGATTCACAATTACATTATTGACGATATCGTTTTTCCAATAGAATGTGTTTTCAACATGAAAATTATCGGGAATAATTGAAAGTCTTATCAGTTTAACATAGAGTGAAAGAAAACACACAGTTTGCGTAATTACTAGTAGTGGGAAGATTATCTTCACAAAAAAACAAAGCATCTTCCACTTCGTTAATAAATTAAAAATAAGGAAATTAATTAGCCTGGCTGAAAAATTTAAATTCTCATGCTTACCGATAAATGTTGTATATAATGTATACCTTTGAATTGTGTCGCAAGCAGGGCCGTGCATTACTGTTGAACGGGGAACGACGGTGGTGCCTGGTTTGCGGTGGCGGCGGCCTGAGCCGTGCGCGGATACGAGTAGTAAGCCGCAGCCGGAATTTGATACGAAGAGGTGAACGTTCATCGCTCCCTGGACGCCCCGGGATCGAAACCGGTAGCAAACCCGGCGGTGGAATGTTTGGCCGCCACCAACGGCGGCGGCGGCCGCAGCAGCTGCTGCTGCCAATTGCGCGGTATGGGTTCGCCGTACCAGCGGCGGCAAGCTATTGTTGAATTGTTGCGTTTCGGTGATATGGAGGGCGTCCACCAGCCGGTTTTGGCCCTACATCGCCATTGTACTGATTGTTGGGGTTGTATCGACCACCTGGACCGCCAAGCTGCGTTTGTTGCATACCGCCAGCACCTGATGGGGTTTGTTCGAATAGAAACGGGTTCCACGTGACCGTTGAAGGTTGTGAGCCCACCAACCATTTGATTGGAGAAATCTTCGTACTGTTGGATTCTGGTACATATTGTCTCTTCGAATGGAATCTCCCGCTGATGAGGTTCATAATTTGCTGCTGGGTGGCGACTGCTGGGAGTTCCGTTCTGCGTTTGATGCGATGGTAGGTCTGATAAACCTTCCGGTATTTTTGTTCCAATTATTTTCGCTTCGTATCCACCAGGTCCACCGCCGATTCGGTCGGGGTTGTTGAATCGGTTCGGTCCCATTCCGTTACTTGGCGGACCTCCGTATCGGTTCTCGAAGGGTTTCTTCTGGAACATTCTTGCGCCTCCGAAACCATTATTTTGATCCCGGTTGTAACCTCCGGAGGTTAGCGCTCCACGAACGTTGTAACGGCTTCTACCACCTTTGCCACCCGGTGCCTACAGAAATGAAACATCAGAATATTTTGTCATTTTTTATTGACTATTGAATTGATGCAAATTCACAAAAATTTCAGTGAAAATTTGGGAGAAAAATCCAGCCTACGACTAATGATTAACCACGGCAAAGCATTCAGTAAAATTCTGCTTGCTCAGCTTAAAACATTTAGGCACGATTTTTCAATCGAAATTGAGAAAAAAAAATCTCACCTGTTTGGCCAAATCGATCAGCTGCGCCGACGGCTGCTGTCCAGCTTCTTCCAGCACCGAGAGCAATCTGAGCCTGGCGACCATTACGGGCGTGAAGAACGTGTAAGCCGTTCCGTAGGAGGAACAGCGACCCGCGACCAATCCGATGGATGTAATCTTCCGATGAGTTCGGATAGTCAAAGTTGATCACATATTTCACGTCTTCCACGTCAAACCTCTGGCGGCGACATCGGTTGCCACCAGAATCGTGCTCTTGCCGTGTCGGAAATCTTGCAGCACGTAATCGCTCCGATTGCGACTTGTCTCCGTGAAAGACGTCGCGCCATACCCATCCCGAACGATATTCTTGAGATCTTCAACCTTTTCTTCGTTTAACGAAAATGATGATCTTGTTATTGATGTCGCTTGAATTTCCTTCAATAACGCCAGCAATTTGCCTTCCTTTTCATTCTCCTCGCATACGTCCACAATCTGGTGGATGTTACATTGCGAGGTTCAACGATCCAATGTTGATCTGGATGTAGTCATGGAGGAAATCTTCTGCAGCGCCTGAACTTCCTTGGGCCAGTGGCGGACCACATCAGCATTGCCGGTCTGGTCGGATTTGTTCGATGATCTTAGCGAATCTGCGGTTCGAAGCCCATGTCCAACATACGATCAGTGTTGTATTGAAAAGAAATATATTTTGTGCCTTCAATATTCTTAATCGTAGAAACCTCACCTTCATCGAGAACCAAAAGGTACAACGCCGCAGATTGGTAATGCCTCTGTTCAAGGAAGTCGATCAGGCGTCCTGGCGTAATCACCACTTCAACACCTCGTTCCAAATCACGAACCTACGAATACCTCACATTGAACGACCAATTCCTTTACTAAGCTTCAATTTTACTCACCGGGTCTTCAGTGCTCCGCCAAAGATACACGTACGAATCAGTGTTCGAGTGGGTCTGAAATCTCGCACCACGTTCGAATCTGTTGAGCCAGTTTCACGAGTCGGTGCAAGCACCAACACAATGGGACCTTCCCCACCGCTGCAATGGTTTCTGATGGGCGATATGTAATGCCTGGAAGCATGTAGGCCAGGTCTTGCCGGATCGGTCTGAGCAATACCGACCAAATCTCGCCCGAGAGAGCAATTGGCCAACCCTGGCCTGATGGCGGTGGGATTCAGGAATCCCATTTTGTTGATTTCCAACGAAATCGGGAAAGTGCCTTCATCGAAATCTGCGATGGATGGGGACGCTGTTACCCATGACTGTAATTTGCATGCGTTCGCGGAACGCCTGTACCTCCGGAGTACGGGCCATTACATTCGGGTGAGGAACGAAGTCCTTCTCAAATGGTTCCAGATCCTTCCAGATAGGCTTGACCAGTCCTTGTCCAGGGAACTTGGCCTTCAGCGATTGAATCTTGGCCCTCTTCTGCTCATGTTGTTGTAATCTGGCTTTGGGCCGTAGCTATTTCTGCTTCCCATACGAGTTCGGCATGTTGTATTTTTAGGTCCCCGAATGCATCGAAAGGTTTGTCATACATAGGCTCGTCTGGAGCCCCCATCACGGTGGGGCACCAGTGCCGAACATCTTCGGTCGCCAAAGTCTTTCTTTGGCACTATTCCCCGAGTCTCGAAGGACCACCGTATGTGTTTGGGAATTTGTTAAACCGCCAGGCCACCTGAGGTCCGTTCGGTCCGCTGCCGTACATGGGTTTCGTCCCCGAATCCATTCGGGTTGAACGTGGAATGGGGTGGTCCTCCTGTTTATTCATAAAATGTGGTCCACCGGGTCCAATTCTCTGCTGTAAAAATCGGGCTTGTCGCACGGGGAAACCTCCCGGATGGGTTCCGTTTCCTTGGAATTGCATTTAGAGATTCGTGGATAGAAAAGAATAAATTGTAAACTATTAATTAACCGTCACAAGGCGAGACATAAACCTCAGCATTTTTTGTTTTAATTTTATTAATGTGTTTTTTAATTCTATGGATTAACTCACTCAGATTAAACCTTAGCAGGTTATTGAATAGTATTGGTATTGTATTTTTAATAAATAATTATTAATTGGTACAGATCCATCATACGGTTCTATGATTGAATAATGATGTTTCTTTAAACAATGATATTCAAATAAGTAGTCGATCTGTCACTGAGTGTGCTTAGGGGTCGTACACTAATTACGTAAGCACTTCATGGAGGGGGCATTTTATTATTATTATTATTTATTATTATTATTATTTATATTATTTATTCAGACTAGTGAAGTGGTCTGTGCGGTATATAAAGTCTTCCATTCGGCTCGGTCCATGGCTACACGTCGCCAACCACGCAGTCTACGTAGGGTCCGCAAGTCATCTTCCACCTGATCGATCCACCTTACCCGCTGCGCACCTCGCCTTCTTGTGCCCGTCGAATCGTTGTCGAGAACTATTTTCACGGGTTATCCGACATTCTGCCGGCCCACCGCAGTCGTCCGATTTTCGCGTGTGAACGATGGATGGTTCTCCCAGCAGCTCACGCAACTCGTGGTTCATTCTTGCCTCCACGTACCGTCCGCCATCTGCACCCCACCACCATTCCTTTCGGAAACTCCAAGTGCGCGTTGGTTCTCCACGAGCATCGTCAGGTCTTGTGTCCGTAGAGGACTACCGGTCTAATGAGCGTTTTGTGATTGTCATTTGGTACGGCGGCGAAACTCTTTGATCGAGCGTCTTGGGAGTCAAAGTACGTACGATTTCCAGCCATGATGCGTCTCCGAATTTCTCTGCTGGGTTCGGTAGGTCACAGTGGAGCCCAAGATACAGATTCTCTACCACCTCGATTTCGTCACCACCGATGCAAACTCGCGGTGGTGGGTGGCCATTGTCGTCTCTTGAACCTCTTCCTATCATGTACTTAGTCTTCGACGTGTTGATGACTAGTCCGATCCGCTTAGCTTCCCTCTTCAGTCTGATGTAGGCTCCTCCATCCATCAAAGTTACGTGCCATAATATCTATGTCGTCGGCGAAGCCAAAGCTGGACGGACTTATTAAAAATTGTACCACTCGTGTTAATCCCTGCTCTTCGTATTACCCTTCCAAAGCGATGTTGAATAGCAGACACGAAAGACCATTACCTTGCCGTAACCCTCTGCGGTTTCGAAGGGACTCGAGAATGCCCCGAAACTCGAACTACGCACATCACCGATCCATCGTCGCTTTGATCAACCGTGTCAGTTATCCGAAATCCGTGTTCGTGCATTAGCTGCATAGCTGGTCCCGACTGATTGTATATATGCGGCTTTGAAGTCGATGAATGTGGTGGGCACGTTGTATTCGCGCACTTCGCAGTATTTTGGCGAATGGCGAACACCTGGTCGGGGTGGAGCGTTCGCCCATAAACCACCTGATGCTGTCCACGAACTCCCTTGCAGTTGGTGCTATCGACGGCATCAAATTTGGAGAGAATTTTAGAATGTTCAGCAATGTGATTGCGCGGTAGTTGCTACAATCTAGCTTATCGCCCTTTGTAGATGGGACAACGACACCTTCCATCCACCTCCTGCGGCAAAATCCTCCTCTCCCAAATCTGGCAATGACCCAGTGCAGCGCTCTAGCCAGTGCCTCCACCACCGTGTTTAAATAGCTCTCCTGGTAGTTGGTCAACCCCAGGGGCTTTGTTGTTCTTCAGCCGACCAATCTCTCCTGGATTTCCTGGACATCCGGAGCCGGTAAAATTGTCCTGCGCGCGTTCTCCCAGGTCCATCACCATACCGGCATCTTCGTCGCCACATCGCCATTCAGGTGCTCTTCGTAGTGTTGCCGCCATTTGGATCACCTCACGCCTGTTCGTAAGAAGGTTCGTTTACGTCCTGCACATATCAGGCTGTGGCACGGGCCTTACGTGAACGGTTTAACTTCTCATAGAACTCTCGTGCGTTATTAGCGCGCGGTAGTTCCACTCTCTTCACGGTCTCGATCTTGCTGCTGGCGCTTTTTCCTCCGGAAAATCGAGTTTTGTCCGTTCCGCGCCTGTGTATATCGTGCCTCGTTCGCCCTCGTGGCGTGCAGCAACTCGCCCATGCTGCATTCTTTCTCGATTAACTGCCTCGCATTCGCCGTCACAGTCGTTTCTTCTGATCCGGGGCACCAGTGCAGCGGTTGGGCTCAATGGCGGATCGAAAATCTCCAGCCATCTTCAAGAGACGCTGCGCCTAGCTCTCCGTTGGAGCTCACTTCCAGCTGCTGCGGTATTTTTGGCTAGTCTACCGTCTTGTAGCCGCCCAATGTTGTTGCGGGTCCGACTTGACGCGTGTTGTACACCGTCGAGAGTTTTGAGCGCAGGCATACGCAATGAGGTGGTGGTCGGATTCAATATTCGCACTGCGGTGGTGCGGACGTTCGTGATGTAGAAGAATTTACGTCGATTAGAACGTGGTCGATTTGGTTTTCCTGTCTTGGTTAGGTGATTCCATGTGGCCTTGTGGATATTTTTGCGGTCATGATAATCATTTCTACATTTCTCCTTCCTACCTGGCGTTCATGTCAATGATGACTTTTGACGTCCCGCAGTGCATCCATCGTATGTCTGCTCCAGCTGGGCATAGAACGCTTCTTTCTCGTCGTCGGGTCTCCCTTCGTTGGGTCTCCCTTCGTCGGGTCTCCCTTCGTGCACGTTGATGATGCTATAGTTGAAGAAACGGCCTTTAATCCTCAGCTTGCACATCCTTGCGTTGATTGGCTGCCACCCAATCACGCGTTGGCGCATCTTACCCACCACTATGAAGCCGGTTCCCAGCTCGTTGGTGGTGCCAGCTGGAGGAAGGTAGCCGCTCGAGGCCCGTTTTCCACACTTTCTGTCCCGTCCAGAAACTTCTAGCGCCACGACGTCGAAGTTGCGGGGAAATTCATCGTAGATCATCTTGTCGCAGAAGAAACCAGCGACTTGCAATTCCATGTTCCAGCTTCCAATCGTGATCCTTTATTCGTCGCTCTAGGTCTTGCCGATTATATCGAGTCGTATTATCTATTATATTGTCTCGTAATGATTGGTTTTCCAGGCGGCTTATTGGGCTGCAGCAAACCTCCTGTCTCGTCGGAGGCCGCCGTGTCAGGGCTGTTTAGTGTCCCACCTAACACCAGGACTTGGGCTTGTGGCGCTGAGCGACACGGTCGCTTAGTGAGGCCTACTTGCGGATACATGCAGCTTTTATAGAGGTTAAAGGGCCACTGTCAAACCCCACCACATCCTAGGCAAGTCCCAATAACTCGCAGATGGCCTGGGGAGGGATCGTCAAGCCCTTGGACATAGTCCCTGCTGCCCACAAGTATTATGCCAAATGATTATTCTGTCAAACGGCCGTTATGCCAAACGACCTTTATGCCAAACGACTTTATGCCAAATGACCTACTACCGTTGTTTATAGTTACCATATGTTAAAGCGACGTATGTAACAGTGAGACTTCAAAAACATAAATTTCTACATACATCGATTCTTAAGAACGTTGAATTAAAGAATTTTATTATCTAAAATCGGCAAAATCGATGCGTATTATATAAAGTCGCGTGTGATTGTCATGTTTTGAAATCCTCGTTTTGTTTACTTTGTTACATACGTCCTAATGAAAAATTATACTTGAATATGTTATACGAAGAGTTGTCCTTACTTCAAACTTAGATAATGAAATTAGCATACGGTCCGTGTTGCCAAAGGCGCAGCTTAGTCTTGCTGGTATGAAATGATTGTTGACGGCTCTCCACATCAATTTCGGAATGTGCTTCTGATCTGCTCATGGCCTGAACCTGTATTTGGCTTACAATCATATATTTTTTTTAATATAATAGCCCTGTTTGTCTGTCCGTACTAGCCAACCAGACGCACACGCGAAATTCTCACAAAAATAAAATATGAACTTCAATTATTTTTTACTATCAGATGCAGAAAACAAACCAGTGACAACCTTAGACTACTAGAACATTTGATGAAAAAATCACAAACAACAGACGTGAAATTTTTAATTTTTAATGCTATTATATTAGTTATATTGAAAAAAAAAACAACACTTGGCACGGGCGCTACTGCGTCCACAACAAACTAGTTTTTGAGATAATCGAAGACCACATAAAGTGGTCTTCGATATAATGAACTTCAGTAGACCAAAAATGACAGTTTTCGAAACATTTTCACGGTTAATTCTTTCCGCTCCACGATTTTTTTTCCGAAATTTAAAATTACTGCTTTAAATTTGGACCTAAGTAACAATTTTTTCATGATTTAAGAGTGCTGCAATCACAAACTTTCATGTTTTCTGTTGAATGCGCCATTCAAAATAAATTAATAAAAAATAGTACTTAGGCCCTTAAGAAAGTTAAGCGAGAAATCATCTTGAGGAAAATGCTAGAACAAAGTTGTTTTGGCATAGATAAAATTAGTGGAAAACGAAAAAAAGGCTTTTCGAGGAAGGTTAGAAAGTGCAAATTTTATGATGCTCTACAGACACCATGGGCGGGAGGGTTAAAAGTTCGACTGTGTACCAGGGTTGCCACTTTTTGGGGAAAGTCTCATGCTACATCTTAAAATCTGGCAAATTCGGAAGAAATTTGTCTTTATAATTTTAAAATTAAGTGATTCGAACTAAAATATGATCTAATTATGTTGACCTCTGTTAAAAATTCTTTGTTTTGACCATCTGTTTGTTTTGATCTATGTTTATCAAAATTATTCTTCTTAAAGAAGGTCTCTTCCGCCTGAGATATTCGTCAAATTAATTCTATATCGGTAAAATGAGATTTTTGGTGTTCATAAAATTTGAGTATTTCAGAAAATTCAGATGAGTTGAATGATATCTAAGCTGTAAAAGTTCTATAAATTATAAAAGAATAAAATAATTATTGAAAACCCAGATTAATCCACCTAGCGGCGATGATGCCTTTCTCGTGCATCGTAAAATGTACTGAAAAATCACATAGGAAAGGTTAAAAAGCACTTTAGGAGAATAGATCGCATATTTTTCTACTATTTTGCATGTTTTGCATTAATTACTATGCATTCACATTCTTGAAAAAAAAATTTTTTCGGTTTTGAAATTTTTTCCAAGACCTTGGAAAAACAATGATTTTCAATAATTTCGAAATGCAGTCCGATCAGGCCAATTTTCAATAGCAAACAATGGGACCGCATTCGCCCGTGAATGCGACTTGTTGCGAGTAAATCGGTAATGCTATCCAAAAGTGTGTCTACAAAATTTGTACACACACAACACATACACACACACACACATACATACATAACACAAACAGACATCACCTCAATTCGTCGAGCTGGATCGATTGTATAACACTATGGGTCTCCGAGCCTTCTATCAAAGTTTGGTTTTGAGGAAATTATAGCCTTTACGTATACTTAGTATACGAGAAGGCAAAATTGAACAAAGAATATTGATAAATATAGTAAATAATTGAACTTTTGTAACAAACAAAAGTCAAATAATTTTTATGAATTGTCCATAATAACAACAGGGTCTTTGATCTTCTGGGCGTAACAAGCCCATGAGAAGGAGTTAAGTCAATCAGTTTGATACTCAGGTACGGAAATGAAAAGCTTTTGAACAAAATTACGCTCCTCTAAGATGAGTATCATGATTTTACCACTTTTACGTAGGGGTTCCGAATCTTCCCGAGAATCTCCTGAAGGCCACTAATGTTCACAGAATGGGGCATCAATAATTCGTTATTCAGAGAGGATGAGTTTTATGAGCTGTCCTCTTTTTCGGATGCCTCGAATCTTCGAAGGATCTCTAGCTGCTCAGGTCCATCAAATGAGTTTCATATTGTTTCAGATCTTCCAGAACGACATAGGATTGTTTAATAACAGGAAATGATAAGCTGAAATAGACTATGTGATTACATAATATTGGGATTCTTATTACACTAACGTTGTAAGCATCTCCAGAACACGAAACGCAGAGCTTTTCTTCAATGGCTCTACATTCCAACTGGAACTTGGCCTGGTTTCCAACTTGTTATTCAATTAGCATTTCCTCAGATATTGATTGAAAGCTCTTCTATGCCCGCCTTTGAATGAGTATGCCATCAGATGTAGCAGTACAATTGGTTATGCCCAGAAAGTCGAGAATGTTTCAATCCAAAAGCATCCTAGACCGGACGAGAAACGAACTCGTCATCTTCGGATTAGCAATCCTACGCCTTTGATCGCAAGGTTAGTTAAAAGGTTAGTGAAAAGTTACAATGTTGTAAGTGAATGTGTGTATGCGACAATTCTAAGTTCAATCATATAAAGTCATATTTCTGTGAAATATATTATTCTGATAGAAAAGTATTGAAGCAGGGCTGATAGCGATAAATGCAGTTCAAATAGTGACTTAGTGACCAACGATGACGAAAAAACTGACCAAATAGTGACTTTCAAAAGCAGAAAAGTGACCAAATAGTGACTTTTGTATGAAGTATTTACCAGGTAATGAGTCTGAGTTGCATTCGTATTGTCACTTGTAACTCGTAGTAGATCGGAAACTACACATTAAATTAAAATTTCAGCTCGGTAATATTTTTTACTGATTTTGTACGGTAAAAGGAAATTTGAACGAGAGCTCAGTTATTTCAAGTGAAATATCTGATTTCTGTAATGATTTTACGCTTTCTCAGTAGTTCAAAATAAAATACTGGTTTACGGTAGCTAAATTACCGCCGACGCACTGTTCTGGAAAAAGCTCGCTGCACTTGTCAAAATGTACGATTCTCATTCAGTAAAAATTAATGCACTTTACTGAGCACCGGTCAAATAACTACCGAGCTCTCAGTTTCGATCGATCAGTTGCCGCTTAGATGGGCCATATTAGTGAAAGAAACTGATTTCTGATTTCTTTGAAGGAAACTGTTGCTTAAATTATGTGTTTTTTTGTAAATTAATTGGAAATGCCCGGTACAAGGCACATAATTTTTCTAATGTTCTACCGGTGTTAATTTAATCATAGTTCAGGTTAGTTCTTAGCATTTTGTTATATTACTGTTTTATCATAATATTTCTTAATTCCAGGCAAATTATTATTTCCGCATTCTCATGCTACTGGATTACCGTGACAAAACACATCTTTTCTCATGCTTTTAAATATGTCTTTAAGGAAAATATGGAAAATAAACAAACAAAATGTTCTTGCCATTTCTTTTCTTTTATCAAAGAAAATACAAAAATATGATTACAATTTGTTCGGTATTCTTTTACCGAGGTCCGCATGGTTTTACAAATTCTCGGTATTTTATTACCATACTCAGTAATAATTGACATTTTGCTGCCGGTACTCAGAACCGAGTCCTCGGTAATTAGTTGAACTATTTTACTGAGCTGGTACCAGAGCTCAGCTGTTGAGAAATCGGTAATCTGATAACCGGAGCCTCAATTAAATTAAGTGTGTAGGGATATCGTGTTTTTCAAATCCTTATAAAAATGATATCAGAAATCAAAGAAGACAAACATTACAAAACCATGAGGATTTATCACTGCTGGCCGTGTGCATCTTCATCGTAACTAGGGAGAGGATGGATCTACGCAGGGGGCATACTGACAGCGATATCATCATAAATACCACGAAGTTGGACATTGAGGAAGGTATTCGTTGGGACATCAGAGGCTAGCTATATGACCATGGTAAACTTTATTCCGTAACGCACCACTTAATGCTTTTACCCAGCGTCAGGGAGCAGGTAATAATTACAGTTGATACACTAAACCATGCTTATAATTTCATCAACTTGATTTTGGTAAGTTCATAGCATTGTGGTAATAAGTTTAACATGAGCTCAGTTTTCAGAACTGCAGTTTGTGTAAGAAAAGGCAGAATGAGTATAACAAATTTTGCGCTGTCTTTTACTACCGATCAAAAATATTGTCTCGATCAAAATATATTCTGAGTTGCCATATATAGATGATTCAGCTGCAAGACAGTATGAAAACGAGCTAGAACGATGTTTTGATTGGTTTTCGCAATTTTCGTAGTTAGATGTCAACATGTCGTTTTTGGCACGTTGAAAAATTAGTCACGGGGTATTTTGAGTAAAAAAAAGCAATGAAATGATCCTAATCATTACTAGACACAGAGAATTATTTGAGAAGCCCATGCTTATGAATCTTTATAAGGAAAAATGTTAAAAAACTGAGAGAATTCTAAATTATGATTGACATTTATTAAAACATTAATCGTATACAACACAGAATTTTACTCGAACCTAAGTTTCAAGTTTCGTAAAGATAAAGATCTCCTTAATAAGAGACAAAAAAAGCCTTGTCAGAAATGTGATCCAAAATCTGAATTTATCAAGAAATTGCTTTGAAAACTCTGAATTTTTCAGAAATTTCTTAAGAGAAAGTTGATTTTCTTGTAAATTTCTAGATTTTTCAGAAATTGTGCAGAAAAACTTCAATTACTAATGAAATCTTCTCCAGGAGTTCACACGGAAATTACAGAATCCGATAGCGAATGTCAGCACAAAAACTTCCAATTCTTCTCATACCATAAATTCAAGGTAGAATATTTTTGAAGACATTCTGTTGTCTTTCAGGAATTTCCGCAAGACTGCACGTCAATTATTATAAAACTTCTCCGGTGAATCCCTTGAAAAAATCTCCCTTCAAACACAAGGATTTTTCATGAATTTGGTAGGTATCTTTTTGAGAATTCCTGTAGATTTGTTTGGAATTCTAAGAAAACATTCCGAAAGAACTTATCCGCAAATTCTAACGGATTTTTACGGAATTTATATACATATTATGCGAGTTATCGCATACAAAATTACGATGAAAGTTCTACCAATAGAAACGAAGTTAGAGAAGCTTTTTATAACGAAGTGGATTTTTTCAGATACAGACAACACCCAACTTGGGAAGTAGTGGCTGGATTCGCTAAAGATGCGCTGAACAATGCATCAATTAGTTTAATCAGATAAACTTCGGTTAAGTCCCCGATGTCCGAATTCTAATTATGGTGCTACGCCGACAATATTGTGCTATGATGGTTCATCGTACAGAAGGGTTAATCAATCAGAAACTAAGAAATATCTTCGAATATAGTCAAAATTGACGGACAAAAAATGGATATTCAAACGATGAAAAATAACAACAAGTGAAGTTCTTACCACTTTATAATGCTTCGTTAAACAGTGCTCAAGAGTATAATGCATTCACATATAATACTTGAAATATCCAAAAAAATAAGGTAAGCATAGACTTCAAATGTGAGTCCCTCTCCAACGACATTTGCTAATCGAAAACAAACCCTACGCTACTTATTCATTAAATTTCACCCAAAACTAAATCGCGCGAACCCTCAAACCGTTATGTAAATCCGCATTAAATGCGCGAGAACAGCAAAACTCGCGAAATCGCGAAATCCTCGTAGTCTATCGAATCCGGCTTTATATACGGCGTTGCCTAACGTATGCCATAGCTTGCAAGTAGACCTCTCGATCCCGAAGTCCATGGTTCTAAACCCCTTGCCTTCAGTAAGACGGCCTTGGAGCAATTTTTCAAATCCTTTATATTTTAGCATCAGATTTACATTTGATTTGGTCAGATGGATTTCCTAACCTCAATCTACCTTATGAGTTTAAATTTAAGGAATTAGTGTTGCGAAAATGCCTGAAATAACTAGATTTGAATTGCTAAGAAACCGACTTCGATAATTATATTTTCCATTCGGGCTGTCAAATATAAAATTTTCACTTTTTGGGTCAGTGCATAGGTAAAGTGAGGTTGCGCGCACTAAGTTTGGTTGATGATAATGGTGGAACAATTATTATTTAGTTTGTTATTATTTATTCAGACTAAGGCCGAAGTTGGCCGTGTGCGGTATATAAGAGTCTTCCCATTCCGTCGGTCCATGTACGTCGCCAACCACGCAGTCTACGGAGGTCCGGCAAGTCATCTTCACCTGATTCGATCCACCTTGCCCGCTCGCACCTCGCCTCTTTGCCCGTCGGATCGTTGTCGAAAGACCATTCACCGGATTGCTGTCCGACATTCTGGCTACGTGCCCGGCCCATCGCAGTCGTCCGATTTTCGCCGGTGGAAGATGGATGGTTCTCCAACATCTGATGCAACTCGTGGATTCATTCGCCTCCTCCATCGTACCGTCCGCCATCGTACCCACTCATTATGATGGTACGCAGCACTTTCCTTTCGAAAACTCCGCGCGTTAGGGTCTCCACGAGCATCGCTCAGGTCTCGTGTCCGTAGAGACTACAGTCTAGATTAGCGTTTGGTATTGTATGGTAGGTATAGGGTAGGTGAGTACAAATGATTTTGCTTCTTTGAACTTTTTTTAAAACGGTGGTGCGAAAATAGTGACTTTATTGACCATTTTCCGAAAAGCCTAGTGACTTTAGTGGGACTTTTGGATGCAAATAGTGATTCTTTAGTGACTACAGACAACGAAGTTCGCACTTGGGCGCTTTTTAACTGAACTCTTTTAACTGGACCTTTTAACTGCGTCGTCTAACTGGGCCAAAGCCCGTTAAAAAGCGGTTATCCGTCAAAAAACAAAATAAAGACTGCTGCGAGGGGAGTCGAAAGTGGGGTAAATTATTCAAGTAAAACACTGATCATAAAATAGCAGCTCGTAATCCCTCGTCAGCCCAGTTAAAAAGCGGCGCTCAGTAACTGGACTGATGTTCTAGCCCAGTTAGCGAATGGATTTACTGTAGTTTCAAAATGGTGACCGAAGTCACAAAAAGTGACTTGTACCAGCCCTGTTGAAGTCATTCCACCTTTATAGTACGCTCACCCGTTAGTGTTATAGTTTTGGAAATCCCTTATTCTAGAATCCTAATGCTACTGACCACGCCTTATCTTCTATCGTAAGGGAGGGAGAAGGTGGGCTAATATACCTTTTGCATATACCTGTGGTATGCCCGTATGTGTCATACAAAGACGATAAGAGAAACTTTTTATTCTCTTATTTATTGGCTCTGTAGTTAAAAAAAAACTTTTAAATCTAATTAGTTTTTAGTTTATTTTGGTTTTAAAATCCGGCCAGTTCATTCCACTCCATACTAAGTTTTTTGGTATTATTCGTTATGGAAATAATAAACAGATTTTTTTACAAAATGGGATATTGAATAATTAAAAAAAAAAATCCTGAATAATTTCAATTCATTTCTATTCAAGCGTCCGACAACCTATCCACCGAATTTACTACGCACCACCTTCGGAAGGGATACCTACAGAGATCTTCCAGAATACGTCTTACAACATCTACAGCACAGATAAACAGATTCTAACAGCTTGAACATTTTTCTACCGAAAATGCATCGCCCACTCCTCAACCACCATCTTGCGAGCATGTTCTTCTTCTTCTTCTATTGGCATTACATCCCCACACTGGAGAGCGCCCTCCAGCTTAGTGTTCATTAAGCACTTCCACAGTTATTAACTGCGAGGTTTCTAAGCCAAGTTACCATTTTTGCATTTGTATATCATGAGGCTACAATGATGATATCTTTATGCCAGGAAGTCGAGACAATTTCAACTGAAATTGCTAGACCGGCACGGAATCGAACCCAGCCACCCTCCAGCATGGTTCTTTTGTAGCCGCGCTTTACCGCACGGCTAAGGAGGGCCCCAAGCGAGATGTTACTTTAATCAATTTTCGCGCTTGTACCCATAAATGAAGGCTGGGTGAGATGTTCAAGCTCGAGGATAACTACGGTACGGTCAGTTGAAGTCATGGTCGAGTACATTCTGTAAGTTGGTCTGTGTTTCCGTGCTCCACAGTACAGACCAAAAAGCAGCATCTTATGTTTCATCATTCCACTCCACTCAGCTACAACTAAAGAAAGTGTGCTGGTTCATGGTGCCCAGAGACAAAATGAAACCAACGCTGGAATGCGCTCAAACGATCTCTATAAGTGTTAAAATAGCTAATTAATCACCCATCTAGAAATGTAATCAAGTAATCAACTCTTTCTTCCTTGACCTCTGGCACAAATATTGTTCAAAGGTTTGCGATGTCATGGGTCCTCCAGCTGTGCGGTAAGATGCGGCGCTCAAAGCAAGACCATGCTGAGGGTGCTAGGGTCGTTTCCATGCCGGTTTAGGACAATTTTCGGTTGAAATTTCTCGACTTCCTGAGTAAAAGACATTGCGATAGCCTCATGATATACGAATGCAAAATGTGTAACTTGCTTAGAAAACCTCGCAGTTATAACTGAAGTGCTTAATGAACACTAAGCAAAGAGGGCGACAATGTCCCAGTGGGGGATGTATGCAATCGAAGAAGTTTGCGTGCTCTAGAAACAATAATAAACTATGAATTTCAGACAATTTTCAAATCGACCAATTCTTTTCGAGTGAGTGTGTAAATATTTTGCGACTGGAAGAGCATATACGTGAAAAATCGCATATCAGTGCAAGTCCGTAACTGCTAAGTGCGCTGCAATTGCAATTGCCTTTTGTCCTGGAAACCAACAATGTAACGTTAATTAATCAAATAAACTTAACGTTGCCTATGTTATACACAGGATTTTTTGTTTTGATTTTCAACCTGTTATCAAACAAAAAAAATGCAATTTTGGCATATAACATCTAAATTAGAAGATCCATGCATATATTGATTTTACATTACACAATGTCTATCAAACATGAAAATTGATGCTTGCTTTGTTTTCTTTACCTTCCTTTTTGTCGTGCTTTCTCTTCCTCGTCAAGCCGAGCTACAAAATGACTTGTTCGCTGCGTAGAACGTTTACAATTTTTATCTTCAGTTACTAGCCTCCAGCAATAAAATCAGCCGCTCACAGATTCACTTCGTAGCTCCTATCTTCGCTGGTAATAACTTTTCCACCGACGTGTTAGTTCGTCTGTCACCAGCAGCACACTCGTTGCTTCTCCGCCAAACCGCTCATGGAGAGGACGAAAGTAAACTCTTGGTCGCGCCACTAGCGCCTCGCTTTGGGTACACCTACCTCACAGGCACGCCTCTCGGCAGCCCGACGGAAAAAGATGGCGATCGGGGATGGAAAAATTTCACCTCATTAATCACTTTGCAGTTGGGTGTTTCGCGTTGACTGATTGATTTTCGAGTTTCACTTGTGGTTGAACTAATGACGTCCGGAAAACGTCTTTACGCGAAATTTCTACTTAGCTACTTCCTCGCTGAAAAAATGTGTGAAAAAATGGAAAACTCTTCCACTTTTTGATGGTCTTCGTGACTCACCGCACACACCTTGTTCGGTCGGGAGAAAGCCGAGAAGCGCCGAGTCCGGCCGTAGTCAAAGCAAACCTCATCGACGAACTGAAAACGGGCAAGCAGGCCGTGACGCGATTCGCGACTGGACGCAGCCATTTGCTCCGAACTGGTATAACATTGTTATGACAGCGTTGATGTGCTTTTCGACGGCATGTTTTTTGTCGAATATATCTGATTCAGCTTACTAGAACAACGCGCACGTGCATTTCATTTGTAAAGTTAAAATTTGGGAAAATATTTTAAAATCAATTGATTGTTGTGATTAAAATGGTAGCAGAAAGGTCAAAAAGTTTAAGCAAAGATTGAAGCCCCTACCTCCAGCGGACACCAGCTCTTCCGGAAGCCTCCTGAGCATGCTGTCAAACTAAGCGGCCCGGTGATCTGCGATGATGGGGAGATTATGGCATTGATTGGCTTGGAGATTCTGGAAAACACGATCGCGCTCTGGTAAAAAAGGATAAAAAGAAGTACTGAATTTGCACATTGTTGCTACCTAATGAAGAATTTAAAACCTGAGTTATATTTGAAATTGAACCCTCTAGACTACCGGAATCGAAAAAATACCTAAGTTTGATATTCGTTTGCGAATCACTTTGTAGTAAAATCTAATAGCGTTTTATTATAGTCCATCTACTTTGCTAAATTATATTTTGACATATGCTAAACTACTAAATTCCAGAAAGTAGACGAAGATTCTCTTGTGATAGAAAAGTCAAAGAACGCGAGCAACAAAAAAGCTCAAAGAGAGTCTCCGGACGACAGTGAAGATGGGATATATATAAAACTGCCATCCAAAAAGAAACAGCAGCAGTTAAAAGAGAAAAGGCAATCATTCATTTTTCGGAAGAGGACGATGATTCAGGATTCGATGATAAACCTGCAAAAAGCAGCAGAAAGTGGAAAAACGGCAAATAATGCACCAACCGAACCACTCCATGTAGAAATGATAGAATTAGAACAGGATCATGTTCCTGGTCGTTTTGTCATGCATGCATAAGACTGCAGAAGATGGAAGCAGAAACTTAAGAAAAAAAAGGAAGAAGGCAAAAACAAGAAAGGTAACTCTGGACCGAAGAAAGCGGATTCAACCAGACTTACTCGAGTGCCAAGAATATTTCTGTAAGTCTGATGAAATAATTATTTTCTATTAATTCTCCCTGCTAATTGACATGAAATTGTTTCGAAATGGACCGAACTCGTCGTCTCTGAGCCGAGTGTTTGGGCTCTGGCCTGACAAGGTTTCCGTTATCCGACTCGAGATCCAAAATACTTTGCTGCCGTAGCCATCATGGGCAGACGAGATCTACTAGGAGCCGCAGAGACCGAAGTGGCAAAACTGCTAGCGTTTGGAATTCCGCTTCTGAAGGAATTATGAGTCAAGGCGTCAGAACCACTGTCGGCTAAAGGAACATGATTCTCGATAACACGGGGAAGACGCGAAGGACATCGAACTCACCACCCGGAAGATCTGGAATATTATCCGGAACCGATGGTGCGAATTCGTCGTCCTTGGCAGGATCTGATGACGAGAAAGGAGCAGATGGAGAAACTCGTACCGTTGATATTAACCCCCTACGCGAACTGGCTGTTCAGATCAATGATTCACTATAGAGCGGTTACCAAGTATACGACATCAAAGATTGCAACCGTTTTCGGACTGGCAACCGTTAAGCAAGAAGAATGCTGAAAAGTGTCAGAAATCGTCATTGCTACTCCTAGGTCGGCTTTAGGAGTTGATCCAAGCACGAACTCTCATTAAGCCAAAGTTGACAGAATTCGGTGCGTGTTTTTTTTTTTGTTTATTAAGCTCCCCTCAGTCTCGAATAAATCCATTTTCGACTATCAGCTTCGTTGTTATTGGAAACGCGATCGTATGCTGGAGAAGGTCATTTGAGGAACTGAAGCAGTATGCTGAGAAATGATCAACAAAAACCGAGGAAGCAACAAGCTCCGGCAGAAACTATATCTTCTCGCCACTTTGACAATGGATCGATTCTGCCGGAACACCGTGGCCGCGCGAAGAAGAACAAACCAAATGTTATGAAAAACGACCGGCCAGAGGTTGAACAATTTAGTCAAATCATTGGTATGACCGAAATAAAGTCGTCGACATCACCCAGCAGCACGGAACGGCCTTCCACACGCTTGTCGAGTCGAGGATTCTTTTGCAAAGAAGGAGCACAAGGACTATTCCTGTACATTCTTCCTGCAGCGACATCCTGGCCGACATTAGTGTTTAATCTGATCGACTGCGTCAAGCGGCTCGTTTCACTGTTCGATATTTGAACTGCGATCCGCTAAGTCTGTCTGGTAGCATGCAGCAACGACAACGTCTGAAAAATCTAGAGACGATTTCCGAAACGCGGCGCCTTACTAATCGCAACGGACGTCGCTGCCGTGGTCTGGACATTCCCAATGTGGATCACGTCATTCACCATCAGGATTCGAAAGCTACCGAAAACTATGTTACATCGTTCCGAGTCGAACAGCTCGTGCCAAAGGAAGGCATCACGGTGCTGCTGATTGAGCGAACGAAGTAACACTTTACGTCAAACTCAATCAAGGCTTAAGGCAGGACCGAAGACCTACCGATGTATCCAACATCGGGCGAATGATCAAACGAATCAAGGAGCGTGTTAATTTGGCCGCGATATCGAAAATGGATTTACGTCGGAAGGAGCAATGAGAAAGCAGAGCTGGAAGATAAAAGGTGGCGAAAAGAGTTCAAAGTGATTCCGATCTGGAGAAGGTGAACAAGAGAGGAACAACGTAAGCTGGCCAAAGGCAAGGAGAAATGCCAATGAAGGCGAGACGGTTCGAGCTAAGCGTTATTGAGCCACCCATCGTAAATGGATCGGATCGAGCTGAAGTAAGTTTCTATCGACGTTTCTTGTAGTTGGGAGACCATATTCTTGCAACATCTTTCATTTTTTTGTTAAATATCTTGGTGCTGCACAGCATACTTTCGAAATGGACAAATTGATATATGAAATTTCAGAAAAGAATTCGTTTAAGTGTCTGGCGGACTCAACCCTCAACCTCCTACTACTCTAGATGGCGTGATACCTCAAACAAGACCACTTAAAGGTCATTTCGAAAACCATCAGAATCCAGTACGCAACCTCCACCGCGTTAGCTCTCTTTTTTGCAAAATTGAATATCTTTCGGAGCTATGATTTGTCAATCTCCACATTGCTTTACGATTGTATGTCATACCCAGAGTCATTGCCCAGAAAGTGATTCCCAGAAATTAATTCTCCTGAATGCACTACTCCCAAACCATCCCCCAGATATTCCACATCCCCAAAGACATTCCCCGGAAGTTCTATTCCCCAAAGACATTTCCCAAAGTAGCCTCCATCTCCGAAAGACATTCCAGTATGCACCATTTCTTAGCTTAGACTAAATACTTATAATTGCTTCATCCCAGGCAAAGTGTACTTTTAAAGAGGAGTCATCTACTTTTGCCCTTATTCAGACAAATGCATACTTTTAAAGAAGGTCATCTACTCTTTCTTCATCCCGGAGCAAATGCGTATTTTAAAGAGTCATTTGCTCTTTCTGCGCTTTCCTGGCAAAATGCATACTTTTGAAGAAGTAGTTATCTACTCGTTTGCCTTTTTCCTGGGCAAACGATACTTTAAAGAAGGAGTTATGTCAGTTATGTCAAATGGTCATTATGCCGAAGCAGCATATGCCAAATGGTATGCCATATAGGGCTTCCCCCAATATTATACAACAGTATAATGGATTATATAACCCTTCGTATTATATTGGCCTGAACTTTAGACATATCAAAAAGGGCTCCATTCCGGTCCAAATGGATGTGCTCTAAAATAAGGCAGCAATGTCGTTTTTGCATTATTCCGGTCAAATGCGTACTCAACATAAGAAGTATTTTGCACTAGAATATAGCTATCTAGTATTTTTAGTTTTTTTAATTTATCTATTAACATAGTTTCTTAGACTGATACCTTTTCTACAGAACTGGGTCATTCTGGGTTTTTTGGTTTTCTGGGAATGGGTCATTAGGTTTTTGCTCTGAGAATGGGTCATTCTGGGATTTCTTTTAGAAATGGTGCATTAGGGGAAAATATCATTCTGAGGAATTATGTTCATGGAGAAAGTGAATTCTTGGGAAATACATTCTGGGGAACTGATTCTGAGGGATTGGTATTCATGGTGACATATCAACGTAGTTTTACTATAGCCAACCAAGCAGCCATTGTTTAAATAAGAGAGTCGCATCTCCATGTCCCCAGTAACTGTTGCACGAAAGTCTGACGATTCAATCGCACTTTCTGTTATGCTTTGGTGAAACTTTTTGTTGTACATGCACAAGTATGTTTCTGAAATGGACAAATTATGCGAAATTTGCGAAAAGAACTAATGTAACTTTGGAGGGACTTCGAACATATGTTGTGCATATGCACAGCAGCCAAGATATTTAACAAAAAAATGGTTTTCGTAACGTCCGAGTTGCCGAATAATATGCAATTACTGTAATCAAGTGTCGGTCTTTCACCGTCATTATCGTCTGAGTATTACGCGACCGCTTACGTTAAGGCATCAAACTCCATCAAATGTTTTAGCCAAGCAAGCCTTTTGGCACAGCAGAGTGCGATTGAATTCCGCATTCTGTTCACTTGCCCAGACAGTTACTGGGGGCATGGAGGCATCCTCTGTTTAATAAACAATGTAACGCTTGGCTGTGGATATACAACAGTAAAGCACATGTGGAGATTGGGAACGAAGCATCCGAAAGATATTCAATTTGGTAAAAAAGAGAGCTAACCGGTAGGCCACTGGATTCTGATGGTTTTTCCGCAAACGTGACCTTTAAGTGGTCTTGTTGTGTAGGGGTTATCACGTACCATTCAGAGAGTAGGAGGTTGAGGTCTGAGTCCTCCAAGACATGTGGATTCTTTTCGCAAATTTCCATATCAATTTGTCCATTTCAACATATGCTGTACGCTGCAGCCAAGATATTTAACAAAAAATGGTTTTCGTACGGCTGAGTTGCTGAATAATATGTAAATTAATTGTTAATTATCTTTTTCAGATTCCCAACTTCGACCGTATCCGCCAATTTACCGAAGTGAAAAACCTGCAATCAACCTTAAGCTAAACGAGTTGTTTAGCGAGAACCAATTTTAAAAGCAACGTAATAAAAGAAAAAGTTTGAATAATGCTAGGTTTAGTGATACGTGATTGCTTCAATACGCATACAAAATAAAGGCCAAAAATCAAGGCGAAGTTTTGATTTTTTCGTTGATAATAATCATATGTGTTGTAGCCAAAAATCTGCTGAAATGTAACGAGCTTTTATTACTGGACAGAACTATTTATTTCATCTGACCTTACCTGACTTGGTCCTGATGGTCCTTTCGAGTTCTTCGTCTACCTTGAGAAGTGTAGCGTACTGGTCGTTTTGGATAGTAGGTAGAACGTGCATCGGGCTTCAGGTACAGCTTCACTTGCGTTTTGGTGCATCTACCCAATGTGGTTTGAAATACCTCAGGGAAATGATTATAAAGCTGACTAACATTTTGATCCGGACGATGATGAACAGTGTTGACCAAACTGCTCATAGGCACAGACCTCTGATCGAACGGATCCATGGTTTCGATTTCAAGAACGTTGAGTTCGTCGCTATCCGAGATAAAAATGCGACCAACTTTGGTCACGTCCCTGATGTAGATTTCTGTTTGAATTCGGCAAAAGATTGAGGTTTTGCCAACGCAGACGGAAAGAACGATTCCTCCGTCGGTTGTGTGGGCGGCTTGTCCAAAGCAGATGCACATATCTTTAGAGATACCAGGATGTCAGATGCCGAAATCGTGCTGGAGCTTCACTGCTATTCCGTTGAGCTTTAACCGGCATGAACTTCCGCCGTTTTTTCACAAAAGTTTTTTAATTTTTAAACAAGTTCAACAGTCGCTGGTTCCGACGTTGTGGACCATATGAATACTCTCGAAGTAAAACAAATGGTGACTAGTCGAGTCGGTGGTTTCAATGAAAGTATATTTAGTAACTACATATTAAACATGGCATACTGCATCGTGATTGGGTTTGTTTCCCTAACACCCTACCCGCGCGATAAACCGTAGGCCCAAGGATTTTCTCGCCAGCTTCCCAAGGCGTTTGATGCGTGATAATGGTTTTGTTGCATATCGCTTTTCTGGTCTGTTACATTCACCGTTTGCGTTTCGATTGACCTGAATTCCAAGGTAGTTGTTGATATCTCCGAGGCCTGTTGTTTTGAAATTACTTCTCAAGTATGTTGGCCGGAGAAGGGAACCCCCTCGAACAGTCAACAAACAAGAGTCTCTTTCACCCGCCAGCTACTGACTGATACTTCTGCCAGCAGCTGCAGGTGGGACGTAGAGGTCCACTTCCATTGTCATCGATAAGAGTTCTATTATTTCATCGCAATCTTCATAATCAGATTCAGGCCTCCTCAGAATGTGAATGTTCGTCTAATATGTCGCCTACAGTTGATGATTCACTAGTCTTGCAAGTAGCTTTTTGAAATTGTAAATAACGGTAGTCCACGAAACTTTCGTTCTCATCTACCATTAAGAATCTGTTGTTTTCAGAAAAAATATATAAAGCTCTTTTAGTGGAATGTATTCAACCGTCTACACGAATTAAGTACTCATTTAATTCCGCACTAGTTAATTTCGTTATCTTTGGCAGATACGTATTTCGACCACAACCGTGGTCGTCTTCAGTAATCAGTACTTGACCTGACGGCTGTCCACAAACCACGTGGTAGACCGAAATTTCACATTTTCAAACCCCTTCCCTAGAGATTTAGGGGTAGATTTTCGTAGACCTCCACCCCCTTGAAGCTCCGCTGCAGACATTTTCAAATTTTGCCAAATATCGCGGGATTAAAAAGGCCACGTAACTGAATCGAAGTATTACTGATAAAGAAATTCTAAATTAATTTCAGACCAAATCACTAATTGAATTCTATTAGAAAATTCGGAATACTTATGTTCGGCCGAGCATACGTTTTATATAATAAGATCTAGTGACCAAGTTGATCTTTAAAGCGCCTAGAAAAGGCATGTTCCCATGACGTTTTTGGCACATCTTTTGCAAGAAAACAACTCCAAAGTAGGTCACCATCCAATGTTTTCGAATAATCGATATTTTTGTAACGATATTCCGCTGTCAATATATTGGTCAAATCGATATTTTTGCTTTTGATTTAGATATTTCGAATCAGAAAACGGAACACAAAAATAACAATGTCGTTTTATTGCTTGAAAGAAAATACTTAACATGATAAAATAAATAGGTTCAAATAGCCATAAAATGGATCTAAAACGCTTTTATAGAAAATATGATTTCACGGAAGCGTGGAGAATGTAAATTGCGTTGTACACCGCCGCCGCCGACAGTTTTTACAACTCATCCCCACTGACAATTTTGCATTAGCGGCCCGGTCCTTTATTGCCAACGCCAATTTAAATATAATGGGAATTCAGAAGAACTATATGAATCAGAATCATTTGAAAAAGATGTAACTAACAAAATGGAATCTTTCCAGTTGTCCATTAGCCGCTATGTGAGTTTCAGATTTGACGTTTGTTGAAATCGAGTGGGAGGAGAAGACCGCCAGCTGTCATCGAGAGAAAAAATAGAATCATTGAAATTTCACACGGTGTGGTATAGGAAATGAAGTATTCATTTTTCATTTATTTAATTAACATCTAAACAGATAACACTGAATCAACAATTTGACGCCACAATGCACGGTTCGAGGCCGCATCTCTCCATCCTCGGATAAGCCCCACGCTCGCCAAGTCGTTCTGCACCTGGTCTGCCCATCTCGCTCGCTGCGCTCCACGCCGTCTCGTACCTGCCGGATCGGAAGCGAACACCATCTTTGCAGGGTTGCTGTCCGGCATTCTTGCAACATGTTCTGCCCATCGTACCCTTCCGGCTTTAGCTACCTTCTGGATACTGGGTTCGCCGTAGAGTTGGGCGAGCTCATGGTTCATTCTTCGCCGCCACACACCGTCTTCTTTGCACACCGCCAAAGATGGTCCTAAGCACCTGTCTCTCGAATACTCCGAGTGCTTGCAAGTCCTCCTCGAGCATTGTCCATGTTTCATGTCCGTAGAGGACTACCGGTCTTATTAACGTCTTGTACGCGACACATTTGGTGCGGTGGCGAATCTTTTTCGACCGCAGTTTCTTCTGGAGCCCGTAGTAGGCCCGACTTCCACAGATGATGCGCCTAACGTTGTTGTCAGCCGTTAGCAAGGATCCGAGGTAGACGAATTCCTCGACCACCTCGAAGGTATCCCCGTCTATCGTAACACTGCTTCCCCAGGCGGGCCCTGTCGCGCTCGGTTCCCGCCCACAAGCATGTACTTTGACTTTGACGCATTCACCACCAGTCCAACTTTTGTTGCTTCACGTTTCAGGCGGGTGTACAGTTCTGCCACCTTTGCAAATGTTCGGCCGACAATGTCCATGTCATCCGCGAAGCAAATAAATTGACTGGATCTGTTGAAAATCGTACCCCGGCTGTTACACCCGGCTCTCCGCATGACACCTTCTAGCGCAATGTTGAACAGCAGGCACGAAAGTCCATCACCTTGTCTTAGTCCCCGGCGCGATTCGAACGAACTGGAGTGTTCGCCCAAAATCTTTGATCAGTCTGGTAAGCTTCCCAGGGAAGCTGTTCTCGTCCATAATTTTCCATAGCTCTACGCGGTCTATACTGTCGTATGTCGCCTTGAAATCAACGAACAGATGGTGCGTTGGGACCTGGTATTCACGGCATTTTTGAAGGATTTGCCGTACAGTAAAGATCTGGTCCGTTGTCGAGCGGCCGTCAACGAAGCCGGCTTGATAACTTCCCACGAACTCGTTCACTAACGGTGACAGACGACGGAAGATGATCTGGGATATCACTTTGTCGGCGGCATTCAGGATGGTGATCGCTCGAAAGTCCTCACACTCCAGTTTGTCGCCTTTCTTGTAGATGGGGCATATAACCCTTCCTTCCACTCCTCCGGTAGCTGTTCGGTTTCCCAGATTCTGACTATCAGTTTGTGCAGGCAAGTGGCCAGCTTTTCCGGGCCCATCTTGATGAGCTCAGCTCCGATACCATCCTTACCAGCTGCTTTATTCGTCTTTAGTTGTTGAATGGCATCCTTAACTTCCCTCAAGGTGGGGGCTGGTTGGCTTCCATTGTCCGCTGAACTGACGTAGTCATCTCCTCCGCTGCCTTGACTTCCACTGCCTGTACTCTCAGCGCCATTCAGATGTTCCTCGTAGTGCTGCTTCCACCTTTCGATCACGTTCGTCCGTCAAGATGCTCCCATCCTTATCCCGGCACATTTCGGCTCGCGGCACGAAGCCTTTTCGGGATGCGTTGAGCTTCTGATAGAACTTGCGTGTTTCTTGAGAACGGCACAGCTGTTCCATCTCCTTGCACTCCGCTTCTTCCAGGCGGCGTTTCTTCTCCTTAAAAAGGCGGGTCTGCTGTCTCCGCTTCCGTCTATAACGTTCCACGTTCTGCCGGGTACCTTTTGCTGCAGCGCGACCGCCCGCGCTGCGTCCTTCTCCTCCAGAATCTGTCTGCACTCTTCGTCGAACCAATCGTTCCGTCGACTTCGACCCATATACCCGACGTTGTTCTCCGCTGCGTCGTTAATGGCTGCTTTAACTGTACTCCAGCAGTCCTCAAGAGGGCCCCATCGAGCTCACCCTCTTCCGGCAACGCTGCCTCGAGATGCTGCGGCGTATGCGCAGTGGCGACATCAGGTTGCTTCAGTCGCTCTAGGTCGTACCGCGGCGGTCGTCGGTACCGAACATTGTTGATGACGGATAGTTTTGGGCTGCAGTTTAACCATCACCAGATAGTGGTCCGAGTCGATGTTAGCGCCACGATATGTCCTGACGTCGATAATGTCGGAGAAGTGCCGTCCATCAATCAGAACGTGGTCGATTTGTGATTCTGTCTGCAGTGGTGATCTCCAGGTGTACCGATACGGGAGGCTGTGTTGGAAGTAGGTGCTACAGAATGGCCATATTCTTGAGGCGGCGAAATCAATTAGTCGTAGGCCGTTTTTCGTTCGTCAGCCGGTGAGCGCTGAACTTTCCAATAGTCGGTCTAAACTCCTCCTCTTGGCCAACCTGAGCGTTCAAATCTCCTATGATGATTTTGACGTCGTGGCTTGGGCAGCTGTCGTACTCACGTTCCAGCTGCGCGTAGAATGCGTCCTTATCATCATCAGTGCTTCCGGAGTGTGGGCTATGGACGTTGATTATGCTGAAGTTGAAGAACCGGCCTTTGATCCTCAACCTGCACATTCTTTCATTGATCGGCCACCACCCGATCACGCGCCTTTGCATATCGCCCATCACTATGAAAGCTGTTCCCAGCTCGTGTGTGTTGCCGCAGCTCTGGTAGATGGTATGATTACCTCTAAACGTTCGCACCATTGATCCCTTCCAACAAACCTCCTGCAGCGCTACGATGCCGAATCCACGGTCCTTGGACACATCGGCGAGTATGCGTGTGCTCCCGATGAAGTTGAGAGATTTGCAGTTCCACGAACCGAGTTTCCAATCGCTAGTCCCTTTTCGTCGCATTGGTCCTCGCCGATGGTTCCGGTCCGTACTTTGTTGATTGTTCGTTGCTTATGATTTTTTAAAGGCTGGCTTGCAGGGCCTGACACCAAACCCCTAATTTTCCGGAGGATCATTCATCCTTATTTCCGGTGGACCATGGTGCACAGTTTCCCTAGCTGGCACTCGGACGATGATCAGCCGCCCCTAACATGGAGAACAGACGCTGTTGTGAGCCGTTCCTGACATGGAGAACAGGCGCTCAATAATATTTGCACCCCCGGAGCGGAGCAAACGCTCCTCTTCCCTGTCAGCATACGATCATAGTTCCCACCGGGGTTGGTTACCCGATCTTCCCTAAGGTTGCTCGTATCCCGGCCAGCACCGCGGGGAGGTAGGGATAGGAGTTGCTGGGTAAGAGGCTAAGGACCGCGAGATGGGGTCTATTTTATTCCTTCAGGTACGCGAAGTACCAATGGTACGCTTTACCCAGCATTTGCCGTGCCAGGAAGTATATTTTTGTTATAAAACAAAAAATAAAGATGTTTTTCCAGAAAAATCTTAGTTCAAGAGGTTTGAATTTTAAAACTGTGTGCTATTTTGATTTAAAAAAAATCGAAAAAGCAGTTAATAATACATAATAAAAATTGTTTGATTATTTCTTTTTATAACATTCTAGAGACATTTAAATCCTCATTTTCTATATCATGCCATGTCAAATTTCCATGATTCTACTTTTTCTCAAAACTTTTCCAGGTGGCAGCACTGATGAAGGAACCGCTACCATTGAATAAGAAGGATGGATACTGGAGTGATTCAAATATTGACTTTTTCGCTCCTCTATGCCTTGACGATGAATTTTGCTTTTTTATTAATCCTCCTAATTTTTTAACCAATTTGAATGTAACTGAGCACGTGCAGTTTAAAGTTTGTATGGAAATTACCATAGAAATCGCCACTTAAGAGGAAGATCGTTCCGTATTGCGATCCATTAACTATTCAACTGTAATCGACCCGATGACTTCATAAAATACTTTTTAAGCTAGAGTACAGTTGTTGTTGCGAAGCAATCTGACTTTTGGAAGTAATGTTATAAAGAAAATAAAAATGATCATTATTGATATTGATGTTATTCTTTTACGTGTTAAAATAAATTTATTACAAATCAGGATTTCTTTAATAACTTTTCTGGCAATCATCAAGCCGTTTCGCAACAAAGACGATCAATTTCATTGCAAAATTTTAAATGTTGCCAACGTAGTCACATATTTTTGACCACATTGGTTAGCATGCTAGACGCAGTAGGCATGGTTGACCTCCACAAACGTCAATTCCAAAACTCATTCACAGACAGGTTGGCGGCCATTCACAGTTCATAGAAAACTAGATAAATTTATAAACGAAAAATAAAAAGGATTACATATTGCCTGTTAGGTCATTTTCAAGTGATTATCTAGATTTCCGTGGATTTTTTCTTGAAAATTCTGAATTTTCTTTGAAAATTTAAAAAAAATGCGTTGAAGTTGTTAAAATAGCATTTTCCGTTCATTTTTTAAAATAATTTTCCACAGCTTTCTTTGAGAACCTTTTGATGATGTTTCAGAAGAATTGTTATTTAAATTTCAGCAAATTCTCGAAAATTCAGTTGATACTCAAAGAAATGTATGTGGACGCTAAAAGTGAGTCCAGCATTATGCCGAAAACGTCACCACTGCTACCGGTTAAAGGTTCCTCCAAACACACGCGAAGCGATTCTATCGCTTGGCGACTGCGATTCTGTCGCTGTTGTTATGTAAGCGTAAATTAAACATTGTCTGCAGCGACTCAGCGATAGAGTCGCGGCAAGAGAATAAAGTAGTACATAATACGATAGAAAATAAACAACAATATAAAAATATCTTTTGATGTTCAAGTTTTTGAAATTGAAATATCATATGATCAAGCAAAAAAATCATATCAGGTTTTTCCCAAATTGAATAAATTATGTAAATATTGTACAAATTTAGTATCTTTGATCCATCGAGAACACATATTGGGATGTCTAAAATATCTGTTGCACTACGATTCATCTAGAGAGAAAAAAGTATTTTTACGAGCTTTTAACCGGTGTATCTCACTGTGCAAAAATAATATTGTGTCTAAATTATCATCTAAACTTGTGAAAGTTTTGATATAAATGAGGAATACATACTCAACTTCACCCCTGTGCTTCCAATAACGTCTTCTGCCACAGCTTAGTGAAAAATTATCGACTATCGGAGCAATCGTATGGGGATAGCTGTCGGTGGTGCCACCACACTCAACGCCATAAACGCCAAAAGCGACACCATGTAGGTAGGTAGAGGCAGCTGCTGTACGAACGGCGAAGCCCTCGACTGCAGCAGCTAATTAATATTCTGCTCGTGTGCCAAAAAATGGCGTCTGTCGGCCAGACTTTTACCGACAGCCAGTCCGCCCAGAATAGCACCGCACTGCGCTTTGATTCTTTATCGATCATCACACTTGCCCGTATCATTCTTCCACGGGCGAGTCCTGTCCTTTCTTATGGGTAGGTCCGAGGTCCTTCGTCACCGAGCAACGTTGTCGTCGCGTCTTTGTCGTCGCTGGCAATGGCATTTTGATGATCGACATTAAGCGATACGCGCAAGATTCTTACTTTTTTTTCTGCCCGTTGCTCTCGGAACTCTGCGCACATCAATCGCGAGTTATACGATGTCAATACGAAATTTTTCACACTCTTTCGGTTTTTATCACGTGGCCCCTGCCGGGAACTCAATATCAATGTAACTGCGATCTACAATATTTAGTGATCAATTTCCTGTCAGAACTCATCCATCGTGTGGGGAAGCTCCACTGCAATGACTGAGGAAAACAGCGACCAAGCACAGTCGATTGACAAATAGCAGTCATATAAATATGACAATTTATTATCGGAAACCCCATACTTCATTGCTGTCAGCGATAAATCGAAGTTCAATCTAGGGCCATTCGGAGGCTTAAGTTGATTGACTTTGGCCATCCAATTTTCAGTAGTAGAAGCAATGAGCCAACAAACCCATCAGTACTTCTTCGCCCAATGACTATAACCGCACGGCCTGACACTGGCTGCAATAAGAAGATAACAAGCCGAGCTGAAAAAAAAATGTCGCGACGACGATTCACCAACCGTGACTCCACAGGGCACGTCATGTTTTCGCTGTATTTGTCGTCCATTTGTTATCAACTCCTACTACACCATATCGTAGCACACCGATTGAGCGCTATTTATGGTGGAACGACAACGCTTGGATGGTTTGCTATCGCCTCAAACCACCGCCACCGATTCAGTCGGAACGAAAGGTGCCGGGTAGTGGAATCGGGAGCGAACACACAGCTCTCAGGCCCAGAAGCTCTGATTTTCGAGATAGCATGTCACGAGCTTGGCGAGCTGGGATCCCTCAGAAGTAATCGGTTTCAAATTACCGGCGATCATGATTTGCTTGTAGAAGTTGTCCTTGACGATATTTGTTTGCAATCTGTAGTTGGGCGACGTGATGTAAATTTTTTCTTCAGTTTCAACAGTTGCTCAACAATTGTGCATACGAATTCAAGAAATGAGATCTGGTGCAAAATGACAATTTACAAATTAGTATTCAAATTCTAAATAATAAAAAAATACATTTTGGATAAACTTATACGAATAATATAATTTGACATATAGTACATGAAGCGCGCTGGCATGATAACCAGCTATTTCACATGCAAGAACAATTTTCTTTTATTTGCCATTGAAATCCATTATTTTGTGTTTTTCTGCCACTGAAGGTTTTTAACATCAATAAACTGTTTTCCCTTTCTTAAGCATTTTATTTCATTTTTTTAACGAAAATCAATACTTCATACAGGGTAACCGTACCCTTAGTGGAGGTAGCACCAATAGTGGAGGTAGTGGGGTTTTAATGAGATTTATTGTATAATTATGGGTACGCTTTATGATGATTTCAGTTGATGCGACGTGCTTTAAATATCCTGTTAAATGCAACTTCTCCTAAGATTTCACTAGACAAACTATTGAAAACAATAAATTTCCTTAATAAAATTGACTCCCTTGTACCTATAGTGGTGCAACTGTACCAATAGTGGCGACCCTTATAAGAAATCAATGGATAGCGCCACTATGGGGACCAAAATTAATTTTTACCGCCACTGAAGGAATAATGTACCCATTAGTGGTGCAAGCAATATTTTGAAGTTGCTGATGTGAAATGACATCAATCTAATGTTTGTTAGCAAATTTATTAGTTTATCTTTTGACTAAGATATTAAAGCTGTAAATTTTCAATAACTATAAATTTTCAAAAAATATTTTCTTTTGTGGATCTACTAATACCTCCACTATTGGTACCGTTACCCTAAGTAGTATTGTAGCATTGAATCTTTATATATGCAAGGAAGATGATTATTCCATTATCAATAACATGCTCCTACATTATTAATATTCGAAAAAGTGACGATTTTGGCCTCATTTTTTTCTGACTCTCATTATAATTTGAGGTAGAATGCAGCAACTCATATCTTTGTTTCTAACCTTATTTTAACATCTTAATAGGTACGTCACATCGTTTACGGCCTTCTTTTTATGCCACGAGACGTAGCAAGAATTTCAATCTCTATAATTACAGACCCCATTCGATTTTGGCACCACGTTCAGAACATTTATGTTGCCAAAATCGAATGTTGCCAAAATCGAATGGTTTTTGTTTTCTCATGATACTTCAACATTTCTTCACTTTTTGTGATGCTAGACACACTGTGACCCTTTTTTACGCGAATTTTGAAATCTAAAAAAAATTTTACGCGTTTTTTATTTTACTTCTTGTCGGTTTCGGGGCAAGGATGTTGTCGATCATTTAGTAATTTGCGTTCAATCATTTAGTAGTTTGTAAATAACTCGCTCCAGAGGCTAAATTTCAAAATTTGTTCTATGGTAAACTTCTAGTGCAAAAGTTTATCTACAACTCTGCCTAACAGTTTGTTGTTTGAATTGCACTTATTACGGAGGAATAGCGCTAGTAGCAGTAACTTATGCTAAATGATAGAAATTTTATTACTTAATTACTTACGCCTTAACTCCTTCTTCTTCTTCTTCTTCTTCTTATTGGCATATATATATATATAACTCCTTCAATAGTGGAATTCGAACACCAACTTGTTAGGCAGAATTGTAGAAAAACCTTCACACTAGAAGTCCACCATACAACACGTATTGATATAAAACCTCTGTGATGAGCTATTGACACACTACTTAATGATCGAATAAAGATTACTAAATGATCGATAACATCCTTGTTTCGGGGTCTAACCTTTTACGAAAAATTTGATTTAAAAAAAAATGACGCTGTTTTATGACACATTCCAGCGTAACGCGACACCATGAGGAGCCGACTTTCAGCGAGAAATTAGGTCTGCATTCGAAAATTAGCCTCGGGGACATATGATTAAACAGGTGTAAAATTATCCTCACTAAATTTCCTTCCTGATAGTATATTCATTTTGAGATTTTTCGCTTTGAATATGATAAATATAGCGTACTGCATTTCGTAACGCGACACCATCGCTGAATTGCACTTTTACGCATTTTGAAATGCAATTGCGTTTTCCAGCTCTGGTATACGGTTTGGAGTCTCGATTTATTCTAAGCATTTCTCGTATACATCAACAGAAATGAGGCTGTGAATTAAAATCGCAGGAAAAAACGGAAATTATAATGAAAATAACTGAATTGATATGAACACCGCCGCGTTACGCTGATCGACAAACAGTCTCCTGCAAATGGTGTCGCGTTACGCAAACGTGTTTATCGTTGATAGAATACGTATTTTCAGCCGATTTCGATGCGACATGCTATTTTCGACACAGAATATTATCACATTATCTATCGTTGAATGTAGTTCGAGTTGGTGGTTATGATCTGGAGTTTCAGTTATTAAAGTTTGAGGGACTAACCGTCACAAATATAGAACTGAACCAATTCCATTCGTATCACATATTCAGTTTTAGAAACAAATTAAATGGTAATGGGTTTTCCTATTTTTATATTAGTCACACCCAAGTATGACCCGGATCGGCTTTTAAGTACGTGGTCAGACGATCGATCCCCCTAGAAGTGAGTTTTTTTACACTGAAAAGTTCTATATTCCCTTTTTTCTACGTTAACCATTTTGAAAGGTGATGATGGCTCAAAAAGCTCAGCAATGTTGAAGAGGAATATTTCTGTCGTTTTTTATTCTACGTTTCTATTGGAACGTTGTCTGTTTTCAACTTTTTGTTTATTTCCGAAAATATTGGAATACGTCTCATGTCTCAACCAATGTTTATCACAAGAACGTATGCGTCGTGCCCTGAGTGCACTACTTTTAACTACATTTTCAATCTTTACGCTATCATCAACACTACTCAGAAAATAAATACTCAATTTTGAAAATAGTGTTTATATCCTGGTGTAAAATAATTGTCTTATTATTGTATATTCATTCAGGTCAAAGTGAAGTTCATTAGCCCAATGCTGGTTCATCTCGATTAACATAAAATGAAAATATTTTTTTTTTTCAATTTATCACTCGGCAACTCTCTGTTAACCTTTTTCGATAGGCCCTTATTCTTGCATTGGTTTGGTAAAGTTTTTTGCCTAACGCTATTCATTATATTTTCGACTACCGGTGACCAACACTCTTAAATTATTTCACCGATATTGACTGTGAAAATCTCTGCTATTAAGATGAATTATCGACTAAATTGACGTATGTTCACGGCATATTCTTTGAGCGCTGACGTACTTGGCTGTGACGATCTTGGTCAAAGAATAAAAAATGACGAGCTAGTGAGAGCGAACGAAAAGAAAATTAACTCAAATATTAAAAATCATCAAATTAAATGGAGAAAAGAAAACACGAGTCTTTCGGTTCCTCAAAGCTAAAAATATGTTTAAAAACCAAGATAAAATTTGTATTAAAAAACATAACTGCGGCTTTGTAATGCTTCACGTCAGATGAGCCTTTCAAATAAACGAACCATTGAAAAAATATAATCATACTTGGCATCCACAAACAAGTTTGACGGATCGTGACATGGTACAAGGAAACCGTGTTCGTCAGCAAACTGTTAGCTACGTTTACTCATATGATTGGCATGGTGATATTGCGTGGAAAAAAGAAAGGATTAAAAAAGCCTCACAATTTATTCGAAAAAAAAAAACTTTCACGTGACTTATTAACGGACGACCCCAAAGGGGTCACCAAACACCAAACATTTGTAATTTCCCACCACTCCGAAACATTTTTGTACCGTAACTTATTTTTTGTAGTATGGGGAGTTACCAAATGACACACTCCGTTACACCCCCAATTTTGTTACGCTATTCATGTACAAGCCCTAAATTACTTGAAAGAAGACATTGTGATACTGTATCAATAAACCGAAAGCATTTTATCCCTTATCACAGAAGCACATTCAATTCGCGTAACGCGACACCATATTTTTGTACCTAGTGTAACTTCATGGAAAATGGTCCGATTTTGGATCTTAATACACGAAAATAAAGCTCTTGACGAGTACTAAGAGAATCCGAAATATCACTTTTCCAATGTTTGTACCTTTTGTCTAGTATCAATTATACGACTATTTTCGTAACGCGACACCATTTCAATGTCACTGTTTTTAAAGTACAAATATTTCATGTAAACTAAAATTTTCGAAGCAATACAATGTGCACATAAAAAGATCATTAAAAACTGTATTTCATTACGTACTCATCAATACATTTTTACCCAAATAGGTGCGATAGAGCACATTTATAAAAAAAATGATTAGGGAGTCTTTTCTTATACTAAAAGTCTGCTACTTTGATTGGCTATTAAACAATGTTCCGAAAACATTTTTCAGTGGAAGAAATGTTTTTCTTGTAATTCAATATGTATGTTTTCCTGTCCTACAGATATTGGATCCTAATTTTTAGTTTGAAATTTTGGTCCCGAATGTTGCCAAAATCGAATGGCGTCTATATATCAAAAAGTACCGTTTTGACTTATATTCCAAACACCGGAGTGTTGGAGCCCTAAAGCTGAAATTTCTATTGGTTTTTGATACGTAGGATCAAGATTAAAAACGAATTCATTCTCCTATGGAAAGAATTACGCGATTAAAGTTGAAATTACCATTTATAAGCGAGTGCTGGCCCTCCTTAGCCGTGCGGTAAGACGCGCGGCTACAAAGCAAGACCATGCTGAGGGTGGGTGGGTTCGATTCCCGGTGCCGGTCTAGACAAATTTCGGACTGGAAATTGTCTCGACTTCATGGGCATAAAAGTATCATCGTGTTAGCCTCATGATATACGAATGCAAAAAATGGTGACTTGGCTTAGAAACCTCGCAGTTAATAACTGTGGAAGTGCTTAATGAACACTAAGCTGCGAGGCGGCTCTGTCCCAGTGTGGGGATGTAATGCCAATAAGAAGAAGAAGGAGGCGTTCGTATTGAGACGCAAAATAGTTGCAAACTCCGGGTTTGTTCATTGTGCGGTTGGACAGTAATTGGATTAGTGCAAGAATGGACGCGCTCGTAAATGGACGCAAAGTTGTCGCGTTATTCGGGTTTTTGATTGTGTGGTTGAAGAGTAAATAAATGAGTGCAAGATTGGACGCGATCGTCACAGTTTGCACATGCCACCGGTTGTGCGTGGTGTAACTTTTTTTCGTCAAGGGCAGCGAAGGTAATTTGTTAATGTATGAAGGATCGTGTGTTAGTGATGCGCGTCGTCCCGGTCGTTCAAAGCGCGATCCCTCACAGTTTGCATATATGTCATATGGGCACGCATTGTGTGGAGTACACGTTTGATCGTGTTCACGCTCGGTTCTTAGACACTTCGCACGATCCGGTATTCTTGTGCTTTGTGCGGTTGAAAAGTAAATCAATTGGTGCGCGTTTGATCGTGTTCCTGCTCAGTATATAGGTAGCTAGTTTGTTTTGCTTTGTGCGGCCAAATAATAGTTGTGTAAAAACTGGCATGGCCGCATCACTTATCAGAGAGAGTTCAGATGCAATGATGCCTACCGACTAACTGATAATTCTTCCTGTGGTTTTGTGGAGATGCAGAAGTAAACAAGGTCTTCAAATAGCAATAAGTCACCTACTTATATTCCTTCCCTCTTCCTAACTGACTACAAGGACGTGGTGGCTGTGGACAGAAAATTGCATATATTTGAGTCCCCAAATTGCAAAAAAATATGTGTGCCACAAATATATTCAATATGAAGAATTTTCTCAGTGTAGTCAATCATTCAGTTGACAATAGCAGCCATATATATGTCTAGTCAGTCAAAGCTAAACTTAAGCTAAGTTAGCAAAGGGTTCGACCGAATGAAATTTTCAACCAAAAAGCTTGAGGCAAGATTGGCTTCGGCCAAATAGTTTGTCCAGTCATATGACATATTCGGCCAAACAATTTTCGGCCGTTGGCTTTCTGCAAAACGGTCTTTCTCCGTTCGAAATTTTTATTTTAACAAGAAATTCTTTGGGTTTCAACAGAAAATTCGTAGGAATTTCTACTGGAAGTTCGTCTTAAATTTCACGGAGCGCTTTTCGAAATTTCATAGGAAAGTTGTATGGAATTTTCAAGGAAATAATTGACTATATACATTGCTATTCATCTATTTCCGTAAAGTGACCCAGTATTAGGTTCCGGCGGAACGTCCGAAGTCCAGAATACAAGCCATATTTTTGACCGATCAAATTCATTATAAAATTTGACATTGTTTATTCGTCGTTGGGCAAGCAGATGAAGCGAGTGATGCGGTGGAAACCCATTAGCGAACGAATCTGTGTGTTGAGGATACGGGGCGAATTCTTCAATTACAGCCTAATCAACGTTTACGCACCGACAAACGATAAATCCGACGACGTGAAGGACACGTTTTATGAATGTCTTGATAAAGCCTATGGCGAGTGCCCAAAGCATGATGTGAAAATTGTTATCGGAGAAGCTAACGCTCAGGTCGGTAGAGAGGACTTTTTCCGTCCCATCATAATTGGTAGGGAGAGCATTTACTCCGCTACCAATGACAACGGCTTACGGCTAGTAAATTTTGCTGCTGCCAGAGGGATGGCTATCAGTAGCATCTACTTTGCACGAAAGAATATCCGAAAGCACACCTGGAGACACCCAAATGGTGAAACTTGCAACCAGATAGACCATGTTCTGGTGGATGGGCGCCATTTCTCGGATGTTATCGATGTGCGACCAGAAGTCCGAACATTGACTCTGATCGTTGTCAGTTCGATCACGATTGTCAACTGTATCTAACGAAAGATCACAGCGAACGATGCGTTACAATATCCAGCGATTGTCGGCGGAAGGAGTATCGGCTGAGTACCACCACAAGCTCGACGAACGTATAAGTGCAATCAACGTTAACGACAACATCAATGATCTATGGGAGTCGATCCATGGAGCGGTTAGTGAACAGCACCAGAAATGGTAGGCATTGCACAGAGGCGACCCAGGACGGGTTGGTTCGATATGGAGTGTCAGAGAGTGACAGACGAAAAGAACGTTTCCATAAGCCGGATGTTAGTGTCGGGTACCCGATCGAATAGAGATCGGTACAAGGAAGCAAGAGCAGCCGAAAAACGAACCCACCACAGAAAGAAGAAAGAATATGAAGAACAAATGATTAGCGAGGCGTAGGAAAAAATGGAGCAAAACGATATGCGGAGGTTCTGTGAGTCTGTCAATGACGTGCGAAGAAAGACAGCGCCATCTCCCGTCATTTGCAACGACCAACCAGGGAATTTTCTGACAGATAAGACCGAAGTGGCTGCCAGGTGGAAGCAACACTTCGAGACTTTGTTGAATAGTGGATCGGTGCATCGGTGAACAGAATAAATATTAGCGACGATGTACAAGCTGTGGAGTCGCCTACACTAGATGAGGTTGAAAAAACTGTTAAAGAGCTGAAAAACAATAAGGCTGCGGGGAAAGACCAGCTCCCGGCTGAACTTCTCAAACATGGCAGTGAGCAGCTTTATGAAGTTCAGCACCATATTATGTCGAAAATATGGGAAGACGAGAAAATGCCTGCTGGCTGGTTGGACGGCCTCATTTATACTCTTTTGAAGAAATAGCACAGACTGGAGTGCGCCAATTACCGAGGAATAACTCTCCTTAATTCGGCGTACAAAATTATGTCCCGTATTCTGTTCAACAGATTGAGATCGCTTGAAGAGTCCTTCGTCGGCGAATACCAAGCAGGTTTTCGTGAGGGCCGATCAACGACCGATCCAATGTTTACCCTGAGACGAATCCTTGATAAATTCCGGGAGTACAACTTGCAGACACATCATCTGTTTATTGATTTCAAGGCGGCGTACGATTCAGTGAAACGAAATGAATTATGGCAAATTATGCTTGAACATGATTTTCCGGCGAAACTGATACGGCTGATTCGTATAACGTTGGACGGATCGAAATCAAGTGTAAGGGATGCGGATGAAATACCGACGTCATTTGTTCATTTGTATAGCGTTCGAGGGAGCGATTAGAAGAGCTGTGTGCAAAGAAGCGGTACCATTATCACAAGATCGCATGTTCCTGGGATTTGCGGACTATATCGATAATATCGGGATTGATCACCGTGCCGTGGAAGAGGCTTTTGTGCGTTTTAAGAGGGAGACAGCGAGGATTGGACTCACGATCAGTACCAGCAAAACGAAGTACATGGTCGTTGGCAACCAACGCGGGTTCATTAGTGGTGGTGGTAGCGAAATGGTGCTGGATGGTGAAAAGGCGTATTGCAGCTGCAAATAGGGCTTATAACGGACTTCGTAACCAGCTTAAGTCCCATAGTCTGCAAACGAAAACAAAACTCGCGCTGTATACTACTCTGATTCTTCCGGTGATTTTATACGGCTATGAAACATGGACGTTAAAGAAGGCTGATCGGAGAGCTTTCAGAGTGTTTGAGCGTAAGGTGCTGCGGACAATACTCGGCGGTAAACAGGAAAACGGTATCTGGCGGCGTCGCATGAATCACGAGTTGTACCAGGTGTATAAAGGGCTGGATATTATTAAGCTTATTCAACACAGCAGACTACGGTGGGCTGGTCATGTTGTTCGTATGCCGGAAGAACGACAAGCAAAGATAATATTTAGTAGAGAACCAGGAAGAGGCAGCAGGCTTCGTGGAAGGCCGCGTACACGATGGCTTTTTGCAGTTGAAGAGGACCTATGGGCGCTGAATGAATAACCATTCCCGAAGTATGCGTTATAGACAGGAAATCAATATTCGAGCAACGCCTGACAATATACTCTTTGTCATCAACAGTATTTGTTACTGACAAACGCACCTAGCGACAAACCTTTATCAGAAACTGAACACAATATGACAAAAATCCTTTGCCTTGCATGCTCTGATATTTCCGTAAATACGATGCTAATTTTATAATCATTGTTCGATTCTCGAATATTTCCATAAAAGCAGAAACTATGATAGCATAAAACCAAAATTTGCTCTTGAAATAATGCAAAATAACGGGATGAAAAGTTAGCAACAAGATGGTCGTTTTTTTGTTGCTGACAAAAATTTTCGGATCTTTGTCATTATTATCTCCGACAAAAACAAAGCTTTTTCGTTGGTTCTCTTTTGTCGCTTGTTTCGCATGTGCATTCAAAAAAAAAATTCCCTGGTTATGGAAAATGGTCAAAAGTTAACACCCATTTTCAATCCGGAATAACTTCAGAACCAAGTGGTCAATACTGGAAATCCAAAAAAATCCTAGAACATGAATAAATTCTGCTTCTTTTGGTGAAAGTTACGAGAAAAATATAGAAAGACAAGAAAGTTACAGCCAAAAAGATATTCACTATCTTTTTCAAGAGGGGGGCTTGGTAGGAAGGGTTAAAAGTGTCCAAAGATCAATGAAATGCTTGATTGAATGAAAAATGGAAAAAAAAAACTAATAATTTATACAAAAATTCCTTTTACGTCATATTCTTTTTACGTCCCCTTGTAAGTGATGTGAAAATAGGGTTAAGTGTAATATTATGGAAAGTTTCAACGCTTACCTGTTAAAGATGAAATAAATTGTCATATGAAATCCGTCAAAATATTCGTAAACTCACCTGAAATGAAATTAAAAAAAGCAAATATAGTTTAAGAAATATATATTATTGAAGTTATAAGTTAATTATGAGTTAATAAGAATGATTCTAATTACAGTCAAGCCTCCACGAATATTATATGACTTGATATCGTCTCATAGCAACAAATTATGCCATACTAAAAAATATTTTCTGGGTTATGGTCCCATCAAACAGCTTTTCAGGGATTTTCTATTCCACATCTCATGGTGGTTTGACTGTAGATATTTCATTACATTTTCGTTACATTTTTGCGATAGTAGAAAATTTTAAAAAATATCTGTGTATCTAATCTTGTATCGATAGATCTGTAGCAGTGTTGTTTCAACGGCACCCTCCAAAACATTCATATCCGTTAAATAAACGACGTAACCATCCACCATGCTCGTGCTTTTGAACTCCTTGGTTGTCAGTAGCCAACGACTGAACTCATTCTATGACTTCTCCTCGTAATTTCCCCAAGCTTCCAAAATGAACCGCATACATCACAAAACAAACGATTATGACTTCCAAGAACGAACCGCAACAAAAGTTCTACCTTGGAATATTATCACACGAGCGCCGCCACTGACTGACTGCTGGACGCGCCAACCGTGTGCCATGCAAAGTTTATTAGTCCAGTTTTCGCTTTCTTAATTCCTGTAGACCGCAGTCTTTTTCGGTTGTAATTTTTCGCGGAAAAGGCCCCTCACATGTGCCCCGGTCAAATTCGTCATCACAACGCAACACGCTTCAAGTTCAACCAACAATCCAAAGCTCATGGTCTGGTTGACAGCCAGCCAGCGGTCGAAAACGTTACGGTATTTACCTTCGGTAGGTTAGTTACGTGCCTAGCATGTGCTCTTCAGCTGGAAATCGAAACAAACAAAAGGAGTCACAGCTCGGATTTTCGGATGCGCTAGATAAAATCTACTCGAACGCACAAATTTATGAATGGATCGGTCACGAGATGGACACATCTCAATTTCTGGTTTTGGTTAATCTTAGTCGAGAAATCATCTCGTGCTTACCGGTAGCGTTTCATTGCGTGGAACGTTCGCTCGTTTCGAACCATCTAGCCTGCCTGCAGGACAAGAGTGAGAGTTCACGATTTACCTACGGATCAAATGGCTTTATGGGTTGGCTATGCGCACGTGCCGACAACTAAGTTTACGACCGCCAGACTACCAGGAGGTCCAGGCTAAGTATGTGGATTTACAACTACCGCTGCCGCTGCGCTGCTACTTTCATAATGTGCGCGCGATGGAAATTGTTTGTTAGATTTTATGACCCATACACTTTCCTGTTGATGCCGCAGCACTCGGTCCCGCTCCCATCTACCCCGATTATTAGCCGACCACGGCAGTAGGAAACATACGCAGAGTGTGTTCAGCTGACCAGTTAGGATTCAGCTCACGTTCGGATCTTCCGTTGCGCGGGGTTACCATCTTTTAACGGGACAACGTGTTATTTGGAGAGGTAAATAGGTCAAAAATCGAATGCGATCGATACAATGGATGATGAAGTTGACATACTAATTATTTATTTAATCATACTATGCTGCACCATTTGGTAATTATATCAAGACTTATTCTCAATTGCTTTTACAATTAGCTCTCACTAGGAACACTTTAGATGTTGTTCTGGTCATCTTTCTCCATCAAGTAACCACTGTCGAAGGCGTCAACCTAGAAACCCTTTTCTGAACCAGCACCCGAAGCCAATGCGATCGAATGTGTCATCTCTGAACGTTCCTATAAACGTGCAGCGTTGGTAGGCACCGAAGTGTAACCATATCTAGCCCGGACGAAGCCGGCTGCAGCGTGACGTCACGCTTGATTGGTTTGCGCGAGCGTCAATTTGTCAGCGCGCGAGTCAAACGCTAGCTTTGATAGCACCCGTAAATCATTTGTACCGGCTACAGTAGATTAGACCTTAATCTATTTCCCGACGACGACGCTTCGTCTCGCTAACCACCTCTCCCTTAATGCGGAATCCCATTTTAATCAGCGGACCACCGCCCCTCAGTAAGCAAACGGGCAGTCGATTATATCGCACAGTTCCAATCTACAAAATGGGCACGTCAGGTCACAACCAAATGCCAACAGCGACGAATAGTTAGCAAACGATTTCAACAGCAACAACAACGGAAGAAAAAAAAATCGTTGACCACCTGATCGACAGAATCAGGTCAAATGGGTAACTGCCGTTGCTAAAGCAGCGTTGACCAATATTCTCAAATCCGGCGCCCAGATCGTAACGGATGGCGTAGCTCGAGGCGTGTGGCTTCGGTCATCGGGCGGACACATTTTGCAATTTTGTAGGTCTACCATCGATCGCCGTCGTGTTGATCGTGCGCACAGTGGCATTTTGTGTTTCAGCGCCGCACAGAAATGGAAACATCCGATCCGATCCCGTCGTCGTCGTCGTCGTCCATGGGCAAAACGAGCGCAATTGGAATGGCGCGCGCCCTGCAGCCGTCGTCAGTCCATCAACGGAAAAGCGTAATAAAATGTGCATAAGAGTGCATTTTTATGCAAATCAATCAAATGCAACTGCAGGGCAGATGCCACCACGTGCTATCGGATGATCAACGTCACCGGCGATAAATTTGTGAGGATGGGTGCCTATTAATTGCTCATTTTCGGATGTCGATAGAACGTGGGCTAAAGACGAAATTATGGCAACAATAATTTGTAAATGTCAATTCAAATATTTGCACGTTATTCAATTAATTCATATATAAGTAATAGGGTGATATGATTTGGAAGATCCAACCCAGAAGCCATAGCTTAATAAAACAATAGTATGAATCAAGACATTACGATGAATCAAGGTTAAAGCTTAGTATGCAGTTCTCAAGAAAAATGCTCAAGGAAAACTTGGTCTAATTACCAAAGTAATTTTGACCTTACGTAATTCAGGAAGTAGGCGAAAAATAAATCATTTTCTGTCCTCTGTCGTAAGTCAATTTGGCAAAATGTCATCAAGCTGGTAAGTAGCTGTAAATAATTGTAAATTCAAGAAAATAATATACTTTTTTTAATAGAATTTTCAACACAGTATTGTGGTTGCTGGAAATTAAGCGGAAAAAGAAGAATGCGAAATTACGTGCCGATAGGATTCTCAAAAGGACATATTTGCTTCCGAGTGCGTTGGCTTTTTTTCTGAAAGTCCTGTCCTTATTTTCTAGGCGATTCTAACAGGAAACCATCATTTCCCCTCAAATTCATCCAGAGATTTCTCCTGATATTCCCGGGAATCTCTCTCTCCATTTCCGTCGAAATTCCCTGCAAGACTTTGACTCTCAGGGATTAACAACAGCTGAGTAATTGTAGTACGAGAATGATTGGGATAATTATTTAAGAAGCTCTAATAGATCGCTCCCTTGTGAATAGCTACTAATATTTTTTATTTGCAGTTTGAAGATTTGGCCGAAGATTTGCAACAAACCGAACATCTCAATTACCATACTAGCCACATGACTGTACTAGGAGGGAAAGGGTTTACTTTCCTGCGTTGCGTTGGTCGCCGGTGTTGCATGCAAATATTCTTGATCCCGAAAACCCCGTAGCAATTCAATAACTGTTCATCACAGAAAGACGCGATATTTTAATAATACATTGTAAACAACGAAGGATCCATTGTTGAATCTCCAATGTTATGCTTGTTGCTTGACCCAAAGTCGATTCTTAAAAAGATCATATTCTCTAATAATTTTCAAATGCAAGCAATACAAACAATATCCATTCTGATGGCACAATGTTTTACTCGACAGACCAGTTGTACAGATTAAGTAATCGACTATGTGCAATATTTTCAAAAGATTGAAATTATTCAGTAGTTAGTACGTTTTTTAACCTTGAGATGATTTTTAATGACTCTTTAAAGTACTCTTCGAAAAGCTCAGATCTCTCGTGTCGACGGAAGCATCAAAGGCATCAGATATCTCAGGATACATTTAATGTTCCTCGAGAGGTGAAAGAAACATGATCTGGCTCTGATATCCTCTTTTAATTGTAGTGACAAGTGGCATGTGGACACCACTATAAGAATCTTCGTTTACCTCCCACAGACAATCTAGTAATAGTGAACTACAAAAAGCCATCAATGTGGCTCTCTGGAGCTATTCGAGTTACTTCAAGCTTCCCATGGTGTGTTACGGAGTAACCCACATAAGACACCATATAAGGCTCAATGCCCACATAGCGTCTTTTCAACGCAACGTTACGCTGCGTTAAAAGAACTCAGGTATGCACCGGGAAAAAGCGGTAACGCAGCGTCGCCGTGGTGGTCTCACATCATATTTGAGAAATTGAAGAATAAACCTGACTTCTTTATTTCTTCTCACCAGAAATAGATTAGGAACTAGAGAATGAACACTATTATAGGGGGAATGACGGCTTTGGCAGGTTTTTTCTATTATTGTCAGGGGGGTCTTTTATGACTGATTATGCTCAAATTTAGCCTAAACACTTTGCATATCAAAGAATGTTGTGGGCAAATTTCATAAAATTTGGTCGACAAAAACCCCCCAGACAATAATAGAAACAAAACCTGCCAAAGCCGTCGCTCCCCCTACTACAATAGTTTAATATTATGAACGCAGTGGGTTATACCAAAATAAGAAGAAAATAGCGTTCTATAATCGTCATGCAATACCATTAGAAATCATATCATCAAATATTTTAGAACTGTGAGCTGAATCAAATATTGTGTGCGATGGCGTGATAGATCATTTCCTGCGGCTGCGTGAATCGGTGAACTTATTTGTACATTTAACAATCTGTTTTTTTGTCTTTGCTTTTTAATCTAGTGCTTTTTTTGTCTTTTTATCTAGTGCTTTTTAAGAATGGGCCTAGCATATTCAAATGAATGTTTGGTTAACAGCCGTTTGGGTCATGTTACCTATAGTATAGGTCTTAGAATAACCAATAAAGACAATAACATAAAAAAATTGATAATAAGGAAAAATGCACAAGTTAACGCTCAGTGTAGGTATGTATATACAAGAAATCCTTCGAAAATATGCTGCAAGTCCATCGCAGAACACAATTACTCAAATAACTGTCTTTATTCTGTAAATTCCCAACAGATATCTTCAGGAATTCACCAGCACATGCTTTTGAGATTTTTTTATATTCTCTCTATAATAGCTTCTTAGACTTCTTTGGAAATTTATTCTGAAATTCTGCAGGATTTTCTATAAAACAAAAACCAAAAATTTGTCCGGAAAGTACTCCCGGAATTATTTTGACGATTCCAACAGGAAACCATCAAGAAATTTCCAGCAAATTTATCCACGAAATTCTTCTGATATTCCCGGGAATTCCTCCAGCAATACTGTCAAATTCCCTGGTCTAAATTCTTTACGGGAAATTTCCCTAGGAATTCCTCCGAAAATTCAAGGGGAACAACACAAGTTTTTCCAAGCTGAAGAATCCTAAAATGACTACATATCCCGTAAAATCAACGGCATATCTTGTGCGGATTTTGTCGTCTTTTCCAGGATTTTCCGCTTGGAAAAACTTGTGTCGTTCGACGTGCGAAAAACCCACCAGGAATATCTTCGGAAATTTTCCCCGGAACTCCGTAATTCTACTCCGAAACTATCCCAGAGATTCCTACGGAGGTTACACCAGAAATCTCGACGGAATTCTTCCGGAAGATCCCCCCAAAGTTCATCCAAAAATTCCATCAGCAAGTCATTCGGAATTTCCCAGGTGTTCCTTTACAAGTTCTCAAGAAATCCCTTTATAAACTTCTCCACGAATTCCCCGGAAATCTCCCTATTAAACCTTTATCAAATTCTCCCAGGAATACTTCACAGAGTTTTCCAAGAATTTCCGAAAGAACTCCTCAGAAGACTCCTTGAGAAATTCTTCCGGAAAAGCCTCGTGGAGTTCCTCTGGAAAGTTCCCTAGGAAGTTCCCCTAAAATCCTTCGGAAGTTCCTTCCTGCATACTTCCGGAAGTTCTCCCCGCAATTCATCCAGAATTACCCCTTGGAATTCCTCCGGACATTTCATCTGAACTTCCTTTGAAATTTCCAGGAGTTCCTTTACAAATTCCGGAAAAAATCCTTTGGAAACTTCTTCAGGAATTCCCCCGGATTTTTTCCATTATTTCCTCTGTAAATTTCCTCAGATACTCCTTCGAAATTTGCCAGGCGTTCCCGAGGAACTCACTTGCAGATTCCTCCAGGAACTTCGAAACTTCGACAGAAATTACTCGGTAATTTCTTCTGCAACTTCTCTAAGAAATTGCCTTAGAAATTCCCTCGGAAATTCGTTCAGAAATTACCTCAGGAGTTTTCTCATGAGCTTAACCAGGAAGTTCTATAAGAATTTTCCCATGCATTTCACCAGAAATATCCACCCCTAATCTCCTAAATAGCCCTCCCATCAGTATATCGCCAAAAAAATTACCGGAAATTCTTCATGAGTTTTTTTCAGAAATTCCTCTTATTTCTCCGAAAAGTGTACGGAAATTCCTCCTAAAATTCATCAAAACTATCCAGTAATTCATTTAGGAGTTCTGCCAAATATTCCATAGGGATACCGAAATTTCTTACATCGGTTAAAATTTTCGAGAAAGTTCCTGGATCGCTGGGTGATTTTTCGATGAAGAATTTCCTTTCAAAAATATGAGATCCGGGCAGCAATTCAAGGAGAAATTCTATGTTATGGACATTTTAAAGTAAATTCCTAAAGAATTTGTGGAGGAATTTTCGACGGTATTCCTGGAGAACTTTTCGATGGAATTCTATTTTGTAGTGCATTATGAATTTCCGCTTCACAAAAATGTCAATAACTGCAGGAGGAACCCTAGAAACAACTTCCTGGAGGACTGCTTGAAATAACTTTCGGCGGGACTCCTGGAAGAATTTCTGGCTGAATTCCATAAGAAAGAAGGAACTTTTGGAGGAATTCCAGAATAATCTTCCGGAGGAGTTTCAGAAGGAACTTCCAGATTAATTCCTGCTGGAACATCCTGAATAGTTCCAGAAGCAACTTCCGTAGGAATTCCAAAACGAACATCCGGGGGGATTCCTGAAGGAACTACCGGAAGAATTCCAAAAGCAACTTCCAGAAGAACTCCAGAAGGAACTTCCGGATGAATGCCAGAATTAACATCCGGAAATTTTTGTAGGAACTTTCCGAGGAATTCAAAAAGAAAATCCCGGGAAAATTCCGGAGGAATGTTAGAAGAAACTTCCGATGGAATTCCAGAACGAACTTCCGATGGAATTTCAGAACGAACTTCCGGAGGAATTTCTGTAGGAACTTCCGGAGCAATTCCTGCAGGAACTTCCTGAGGAGTTTCCTGGATGAACTTCTGGAGGAACCTCTGGAGGAACTTCCGGAGGAAGTAATGGAGGAACTTCCGGAGGAATTCCTGGGAGAACTTCCAGAGGAAACCCTGAGAGAACTTCCAGAGTAATTCCTGTAGAAACTTCAGGAAAAATTCCTGTAGAAACTTTCTTAGGAATTCTTGGAGGAACTTCTGGAGAAATTGCTACAGGAACTTCCGGAGGAATTCCTGGAGGAACTTCCGGAGGAATTCCTGGAGGAACCTTCGGAAAAATTCCTGGAGGAACTTCCGGAAGAATTCCTGGAGGAACTTCCGGTAGAATTCCTGGAGGAACTTCCGGAAGAATTCCTGGAGGAACTTCCGGAGGAATTCCTGGAGGAACTTCCGGAGGAATTCCTGGAGGAACTTCCGGAGGAATTCCTGGAGGAACTTCCGGAGGAATTCCTGGAGGAACTTCCGGAGGAATTCCTGGAGGAACTTCCGGAGGAATTCCTGGAGGAACTTCCGGAGGAATTCCTGGAGGAACTTCCGGAGGAATTCCTGGAGGAACTTCCGGAGGAATTCCTGGAGGAACTTCCGGAGGAATTCCTGGAGGAACTTCCGGAGGAATTCCTGGAGGAACTTCCGGAGGAATTCCTGGAGGAACTTCCGGAGGAATTCCTGGAGGAACTTCCGGAGGAATTCCTGGAGGAACTTCCGGAGGAATTCCTGGAGGAACTTCCGGAGGAATTCCTGGAGGAACTTCCGGAGGAATTCCTGGAGGAACTTCCGGAGGAATTCCTGGAGGACTTTCCGGAGGAATTCCTGGAGGAACTTCCGGAGGAATTCCTGGAGGAACTTCCGGAGGAATTCCTGGAGGAACTTCCGGAGGAATTCCTGGAGGAACTTCCGGAGGAATTCCTGGAGGAACTTCCGGAGGAATTCCTGGAGAAACTTCCGGAGGAATTCCTGGAATAACTTCCGGGGAAATTCCAGAAGGAACTTCCGGGGAAATTCCAGAAGGAACTTCCGGGGAAATTCCTGAAGGAACTTCCGGAGGAATTCCTGGAGGAACTTCCGGAGGAATTCCTGGAGGTACTTCCGGAGGAATTCCTGGAGGAACTTCCGGATGAATTCCTGGATGAACTTCTGGATGAACCTCTGGAGGAATTCCTGGAGGAACTTTCGGAAGAATTCCTGGATAAACTTCCGGAGGAATTCCTGGAAGAACTTCCGGAGGAATTTCTGGAGGAACTTCTGAAGGAACCTCTGGAGGAATTCCTGGAAGAACTTCCGGAGGAACTTCCGGAGGAATTCCTGGGAGAACTTCCAGAGGAATTCCTGTAAAAACTTCAGGAGCAATTCCTGTAGAAACTTCCGGAGGAATTCCTGGAGGAACTTCCAAAGGCATTCCTGGAGGAAAATTCTTCTTCTTCAATGGCTCTACATTCTAACTGGAACTTGGCCTGCTTTCCAACTTAATATTCTATTAGCATTTCCTCAGTTATTAATTGAAAGCTTTTCTATGCCCGCCATTGCATGAGTATGTATCTTGTGTGGCAAGTACAATGGATACACTATGCCCAGGGTGTCGAGAAAGTTTCCTACCCGAAAACATCCTAGACCGGACCGAGAATCGAGCTCGCCATCTCCGGATTGGCAATCCTACGCCTTTGCTTGCAAGGCTACTGGAGACCCCAGACCCCAGGACAATTGATAAAGATGAAAAAAGGAACTTCCGACCAACTGATCCATACTTCAGAATAGTTTGGAAAAATTAGAGCATTTTTCGGGTATTACTGAGTTTCAAATCATACACGTGTGCTTTCAGGATTTGTATGGATCTGATTGAATGCTGTCAGATTTGCATCGAGCGCAGTTAACCTGGTAGACCAATTGATCCACACTCCAGAACAGATTGGAGAACCTACACCATCTGGTATGCGTATATCTAAGTTGCAAATTATACGCTTGGACTCTGTGGACTTGTATGGACTTGACCTATTGATTTGAGACAGTTGTCGAGCGCAGTTGACCTGGTTGACCAATTGATCTAAATTCCTGAACAGTTTGGAAAACATAGAACATCTGGTGTGTTATATCTGAGTTGCAAATCATATACGTGGGCTCTTTGGACTTGTATTGGCTTGACTGGTTGATTTCAGATAGCTCTCGAGCGCAGTTGAACTGGTAGACGCATTAACCCAAACTCCAGAACAGTTTGGAGAACCTAGAATATCTGGTGGGATATAACTGAGTTGCAAATCATACGCGTGGGCTCTACGGACTTGTATGAACATGACTGACTGTTTTCAGATAGCTATCGAGCGCAGTTGACCTGGTAGACCAATTGATCCAAACTCCAGGACAGTTTGGAGAACCTAGAATATATGGTTTGGGCAAAACTGAGTGAAATATCGTACATATGGCCTTTACGAACTGGCATGGCCAAGACGGGTTTCCATTGGCATTGTTTTCCGTAGTTTTCTTCAGCAAAATTTGCATATCATTTTTCAGCAGTCATAGAGGTTATTTTGGAGCCGCTAGGGATGTCCAAAAGAAACATATTCAATACCAAATTTTCAAAACGACTTATCTGCTTTTGTAATCAGAAATTTGAACGTCGATTAAACGAATCTGAGAGCACTCCCACGTAAATCAACACCATCAACGCGTAGGGGAAGAGTTCTGCTATTTGTTGATAGTATTGGTTTGCGTGGGAGTGCTCTCAGATTCGTCAAATCGACGTTCGAATCTTTGTTTACAAAAGCAGATAAGTCATTTTGAAAATTTGGTATTATATTGTTTACACATAGTATAGACAGCAGGTATCTGGCAACCCCAATCCTACCCACTACGTTTGACAATAGCCAACATCTTTGAGTTTCCCATTGTTCTATTGAAATTGAGTTTCCCACTGACAATTCTATTTTGTAAACAAACCACTATTCCGAAGTGATTTTTTCCAAATAGACGTAATTATTTTTCATCATTTTTCAAGAACTTCTGCGAAAGTATGAATGCGAGGTGCTATTTCAACAAGAATATTGATGCGTTTAATACATTTTCATATTTCAATCGGCACCAAGCGCTCTACTTCGCCAAAATATCACGATATTCAAAATACATTTTCAATGGCAGGTTTCAACGATTATGATTACGCCTTTGTATTAAATTAATCGATGATTTTGATGCTGGCATCAGAAACATGGCCGCTTCGCAGACCCCTGATAGACAGTATAGTCAAAGATAGAATAATGTTATAAAACAGTGTTGTTCACACTGAAATATGTCATGTAAAGTAAATTTTACTAAATTTTGAAAAAATCATCCTTACTCACGCCCCTCTGGGGAAAAATGAGCATACCTAGAAATAATACTCATGAGTATGGTAAAACTAAATGATATCCGTAAAAAAATGTGAAAATCGGTCAAAAGACGCCTGAAAACCAGCTGTTTGAAAATGTAGTTCCCATGATTTTCTGATCACGGTAGTCCGCGTTAGTAATTTTATCACGGTATCCGTAGTGTTAAATATTATTAATAATAGTAATAATAATAATGGTAGACGAAGAATCAGAAGAAATAAATTTTGGCTGTTACGCCCTTTTCAAATGTTGGTCTAGATATATTAAAAATCGACAATGTAATTTTATAAAGCACTATAATAAATCTACCGTACACCTTCTTCTCGAAAAATCTTAATGTTACGAACACTCATTAATGCACTTAGTTGCACTCACGTGAGTTCACAAATACTTAAGAATACTAATCAATTCTCGCAGGAAACATTGACTTATTGGCCCTCACGTTAACTTACTGACATTCACAAAAACTCTTTTGCTCTCACTTGTGCTTATTAGTTTCACAGGAACTTAAAGAGCATATCATTATTGATTTATTGGCATTTATCGGTGAGTACAACATCTAAAGCTCAAAGTAAGAGGGAGCGCAACAATGAAGGACAGTATGGATAGGTGTCACAAGCGAGCGACGAGTATGAAGCGAACAGAAATTGAGTCATGTACGGTGATCAAAAAACTTTCCCAATTAAAGAGCATATGCCAATGATTTATCATTTCTTGCTTCGTTTATATATTTCATAATCACCAGCACAATTCCACATCAGAGCATTGGTTACTCGATCGACCAGCACCGGATGTAGGGAAAAAATTGTATGACCGTTCAATGAAACCTTTTTATTTTTATTAATTATACAAAATTTGAAAGCATTTGATTTTGGAACCTCATGCATTTATTTTTTAAAGGAGAGTAAAATTGGAATGGAACATAATTGATAATTAAAGCTTATTTTAAAAGTGGTCCCTGGACTGCCATACACATTCTATCCCTACATCATGTCCTGTTTGATCGGGTAAACAACGCTGGGGGGAAATTTGATCGTATTCTGACCGGAAAAGGGAGTTTTCTTCTCTCCGGAGGTACGAATTCGATCGTCAAATCTAGCGTCTAGCCTCTTGTTAGTTACGAATGAACATTTGGAAATTCAGTAGCAACGCATAATCAACTAGAAAATACGGACCGGAACAGTCGGCAGCGACCACAGCGACAATATGGGTCAGTTGGAAGCTGGACAGAAGGAGCTAAAAATTTCTCTACTTCTTCGAGACACATGCACAATTTCCGATATGTTAATCCAATCCGATATCCAACGGTCAGGTTTGCCAAGAGAAAGAGTTTAAACCGGCTATTGGAAACTTCAGCGTGAACACGAGCTGCTGGCAAACAAGAATGACCTGCAACTAAATAATCAATTCCTCTCTTCCAAGAACATTCGCAGCCGTATCGTACATTGTCTTCCGAATCGCTACACCTGCGAGATCGCAACTGCCGGGAAAACAGTAGACCTGTAATAAATAGCAAATGAAAAAACAAAAACAGTTTGGAGAAAATTTGCAACACGTCACTTTACTTGCGGAATAATGCTTCAGTGCATTATTTCGCAAGGAGAGATGTCAGTCTGTGTTTTCCTGACTGCACTATGCCTACTATTGCCTAATTATTCGCTTTCCTTGTCAGCTCCGTACTGGTCAAGGAATGTCAGCAGCAGAATCATTCCTTGACCTCTACTTGTCCTATCTATTTGCACAGTACTTAAGAAGTCCATACCACCCTTAAAAGAAAATAAATCCTTCGCGATAAGAATACAAAAAAAACAGAGTTTGAACCTAGCTGTTATTTTGGCGTACATTGCTTTATTGATTCCGAAGATAGGAAATATTTTTCTTCAAAACTAATTCCATTATCTGATAGAGAAGGCAGGAATTTGATATCCAATGTTTGCAAAATAATGTAGGCCACAATCGCAAAATATTACTAAATTACTAATTACCAAACATTCAAAACTGATTAGCACATATTTATAACATATAAGTAAATAGCCAGTTTCACCAGCATGCAAAATACATCTCAAAATCACAAACTACTAAAGCTCGGAACACGTATGGCACGCTTATTCGGGATGATCATGTAAGCAAACAAACCATAAATGATCCTTCCCCTCAATTGCCATTCGAGTCGGGTAAACGCACCTTCTATAGCTTCCAAAATTAAAAACGAAAATATAAAACAAATGAGCATCCTCCCCGATTCCGAGTCACGATCTTTCCCTGGCGAAACGACGCCACTCGCTGCTGCCAGCTTGGCCCGGCATCCTTCCAGGAGAGCATCATTCGTATTATTGCTGATTTACTTTCCCGCACAGCATTCTGCCGATTCCGACCGAGCCGAAGGTAATTTCTCGCTCTCTGGAGATCCTATCTATGCAAGGGTTTAGTCGGCCCTCCGTCACCGCGCCGCCGGCTAACCCGCCGACCAAAGTGAGTCGCTCCTTGTGATCTCTGCAATACCTCCGCGCGGACCATACCCCCGAAAAATGACCGCCATAAAGCGCCGTAATATACGCGCTAATGTTTCGATTGTCCTTGCAAGCAACCGGGCGCAGGCAGAGGCCGTGATCGTCGTCGTTGTCGGTGGATGCAGTTTTCGGATGGGACAGTAACATAAAAACATAAGAAATTTCAACCTCCAAATGAGCCCGTAAGATATGGTACGCTTCTAAGCGCACCGGCCAAGTCGGTGAGAGTGAAGTTCGGAGATTTGGAATGATGCCCCAAAAAAGTTTGGAATGATTTGTGGCATTCCGTATCGCGGAAGAGTCATCTTCAGCACGCGTTTTTTGTTCATCTCCTGGGGAAAGATGTCTGTTTGTAAGGTTTGTACGTGCGGTGTTCTATTCGAGGCGCGTCGTGTTCCGAAGGTGATTTGTTTCTACAAAATGCAAGGAACTGAAAATCAAATTGAAAACCAAGTTTTGTTTGAAATGAGTAGTTTTGTATAACATTCTAACGATTCGATTTCTACCAAATTTAAACGCGCATTCTCTATCCTAAGGAATCGAATATAGCAAAGGTGGGAGGGTGATTGTACCTCGTTTGGCATAAAGTCGTTTGGCATAATGCCGGCTGGCATAAGGTCGTTTGGCATAGTGATCGTTTGGCATAAGGTCATCTTAGCATAATTATTATTAGAACTGTGTGTGTGTCTACAAACTAACCCCCACTGTCTGGCAGTGATGTTATGGAAGAAAGCTGTCTGTCAGATTTAATCCGGGAGTTAGAAAGTGCTAGCTCTACTGCAGCTCCAGTGACCCATTTCAGACTGCCTGGTATCTCATGACCAGTCCGAGTTCACTTTTGCTTACAATAAGCCCCGCCAGTTCATGATACCATCATTAATCGGATAATGGATCCATAAACAATCTTCTGGATTATCCAATTCAGCGCGTATTTGGTTTTTTGGAATGAAATGAGAATGCCAACAAATTGAAACGATCTCATCAACTCTGTAGCATTAGCAACTGACTTCAAGGCACGGGAGGAGATGCACCAAAGCGGTGCTTTTTGACGTAGAACTACGTCTGTCTTTTCTATATTGGGGTACACTTTACGTTTGCTAAAAATCGAAAAACGTCACGAAAATATGATAGACTTTGATCGTTAATATCTCAGCCGTTTCTCGATGGATTTTCAATTTTCTTGGACCATCCGATCAAGGAAGAGTCAACGCTTCATTCACACTGAAGTCGTTTTTTACGCGTTTTATTTTTACACGAATCGCTTTTTGTGCAATTTTTTTTTCACTAAAATTTTGGGATTAACGCGATTCATTTAGATATATTTTGGAATTTATGCGGTTTTTTACGTTGTTTTAATTTACGTGGCCCATATCCTCCGCGTAAAAGCTGACTCCAGTGTGTTACAATATTTATGTATGATTATTTACTACTGAACACTTGCTAACAGTTTAGCAATCGGTTTTGGTGAATCAGTCAAACTCATAAGTGCATCCCAAGCTTCCCCATTCCAACTGGAACTGCTTTTCAACTCAGTAATCTATTAGAATAAGGAAAATAAGTTCAAAAGTAGCATTTACCAATGCTTCGAAACGAGATACAATTATAATAAGGATGCAATTTATGTTCAGTGTATTATTGAAGCTTTCACTAATCGAGTTATCCCTCGGCTCACGAGCAGTGCTGACAACCTAAATGTCAAATGTGTTTTTTTCCTGTTTCCTTGATTCCACATGTTTTGTTGTTTGAAAAAGTTCGATGAATAAACACACGTTTTTATAAGTTTAAAATCCAAACCCGCTTTTTCCTATCCGAAATCTCGTTCCGTCCTTAGGTTATGGGCCTAGGATCGCTTCCGAGTCGCGAAACGGTCGTATCAAGTGGATTCCGGTCGTAGTGTCGCGAAAATAGTGAAAATGGGGGAACACGAGAAAGAGGAGTTCTACCGCGTTGCGCTGTTCGACGGGGTGAATTTTCCGGCGTGGAAGTTTCGGATGCTCACGCTGCTGGATGAGCACGATCTAGTGGAGTGCGTGGAGACCGAAATAGATGATTTTCCGGAATTCAAAGTCGAAGCAGGGGACGCGGCAGCAGTGGTTCAGAAGAAGGAAAAGGCTTTAGAAAAGCGGCAGAAGAAAGATAAAAAGTGTAAAACGATGATTGTGTCGCGGATTCATGATGATCAATTGAACATTTGCAGGGCGGAATACCCCAAAGGAAATGTGGGATTCGTTAGTGAAAATATTTGAGCGAAAAAGTGTTGCAAAACGGCTGCATTTGAATCGTCAGCTACATGAGCTGAGATACATGGGTGGTAGTCTGCAAGAACATTTTGTGCAATTTGATCGTTTGATTCGACTTTTCCGTAGTGCCGGTGGTGTGATGGATGACATTGACGTAGTGTGTCGATTGCTTCTTTCGTTGGGCTCGGAATACGATGCAGTAGTCACATCAATTGAGTCGCAACCGGAAGAACAGCTAACAATGGATTTTGTGAAGAGCAGGCTTCTTGATGAAGAAATAAAGAGAAGAAGCACAGTGTCTGGTACAAATTCAACAAGAAGTGAATCGACCGCGTTTGCCGGCACGGGCAACAAGCAAACGAAGAAAAAGAAAATCTTTAAATGCTTTGGTTGCCAAAAGGAAGGGCACAAAATGGCTGAATGCCCTGAGAAGAAAAAGAAGAATGATGTGAGATCGTTTACCAAATCGTCTGCGCACGTCGCGAGTGAAAAGAGAGAGGGAGTGATTTTCATGGTTGCTGGGAAAACAAAATTTGGTGAACAAAACAAAATTCGGTGGTACATTGACTCGGGTGCGACCGAGCATATATGCAACGATAAACGATTATTCGACAATCTAGTGCAAATGGCACAGCCAATGGACATTGCTGTAGCCAAAAGTGGTGAATGGGTGACAGCAAAGTGGGCCGGTGATGTATCAGTGATTTCGATGCTGGGAGACAAGTCTATCGAGGCAAAAGTGTCGGATGTAGTATACATTCCAGAAGCAAGGGCGAACTTGTTCTCGATAAGCAAGGTGGAGTCAGCAGGAATGCGTGTGGTGTTCGAAGGCGGCCGTGTCGAGATTATGAAAGACTCGGTGGTGGTGGCCACTGGGCGGCGGCGGGACAAGCTATATGAGCTCAACTTCTACTCACCTAAAGGTATGTGCGAATCCTTATTATTTTCTGGGCAAATAAATAAGGCGAATGAGCTTTGGCATCGCCGTTTTGGCCATCTGGGAGAGAGAAATCTGACAAGTTTGCTATCGGGAAAGGTGGTAAATGGAATAAAAGCGATGTCAGACGAAAAGCAGATGGCAATCTGTGAATCATGCGTGTCCGCAAAGCAGACGAGAAATCCGTTTGCACTGCGACAGGAGAGACGGTCAAACCGTGTTTTGGAGCTGGTGCATTCTGACGTTTGCGGGCCAGTGACACCTGTAAGCTGGAGCGGAGAGAAATATTTCGTCACCTTTATAGATGATTGGTCAAGATTCACTGTGGTGTATTTGATCAAGTCGAAGAGTGAAGTGGCCAACTGTTTTAAGGATTACGAGGCGCAAACCACAGCTAAGTTTGGGTGCAAGATTTCTCGCCTTCGCTCCGACAATGGTGGGGAGTACATCGGCAAGGAGATGCGTTTGTTTTGTCGGCAGCGGGGAATCAAAATGGAGTTCACCGTCCCTTACTCACCCGAGCAAAACGGGGTCAGTGAACGGATGAATCGGACGTTGGTAGAGAAAGCCCGTTCGATGCTGTTTGATTCTGGTATCAATAGATGTTTTTGGGGAGAAGCAGTTGAAACAGCGGCGTTTGTAACAAATAGGAGCCCGGCTTACGCAATTGGAGAAAATGTCACACCTGCGGAGATGTGGAATGGTAAGAGGCCAGACGTTTCAAAACTGAGAGTTTTCGGCTCCCCTGCGTATTGCCACATTCCGAAGGAGACCCGTAAAAAGCTGGATGAGAAAAGCTGGAGAGGGATTTTCGTGGGATACGGTGTAAACGGGTATCGTGTCTGGAGCCCCAAACAACGAAGGATTGTTACGGTCCGGGATGTCATTATTGATGAGAATTCCAAAGCGGAATCCAGCGTGATTGTCGGCGAGACGGCGCAGTCGAAGACGGTGATTGCTCGTGTATCAAGTGAAGTGAATACAAATGAAACCACAGAGGAAGAAATCACGGAGAACGAAAATGAAATTTCAGCGGATTCGGATCAGGATGATGGCACGGAAGCTGAAGACTTTGATAGTTGTGTGGATACAACGCTTGAAGAGGAGAATGACAAAGAGGATCGTGCGGATTCAACTAGTGTAACTAGTGAAGCTGGAAGCCGTCTCAGAAAGCCTCCTGCATGGCAGAAGGATTACGACATGACGTTCGCAGGGTTTGCTTTCGGCGCAATTGAGTATGTTGACAACCTACCTTGCACCGTAGCAGAGTTAAAGCAGAGGAGTGATTGGCCACAATGGGAAGCAGCCATACAAGCGGAGCTGGATTCTTTGAGCAGAAACACCACATGGGAACTAGTGCGTCTTCCGGCTGGACGAAAGGCTGTGTCCTGTAAATGGGTGTTTAAGATCAAACCGGGAAATGAAGGTAAACCAGACAAGTATAAGGCGCGGTTGGTTGCACGTGGTTTTAGTCAGCGACGTGGTTTCGACTATAATGAAACATATTCCCCTGTTGCTAAAGTGGACACATTAAGAACCCTATTAGCTGTGGCGAACAAAGAACGGATGCTGATTCATCAGATGGATGTTCAATCGGCTTTCCTCAACGGTGAACTTACCGAGGAAATATATATGTCACAGCCGGAGGGCTACGAAGTAGGAGATGGATTAGTGTGCCGTTTGAAAAAGGCACTATATGGCCTTAAACAGGCATCTAGAGTTTGGAATGAAAAATTCGATAGTTTCATTACAAAACTTGGATTCCAACGAAGTCAAAATGATGCGTGTCTCTACTTCAGAAGTCGAGGTGGCAAGAAAGTATTCTTGTTACTATATGTAGATGACATATTGATAATTGGCCATGACTTGAAGGAAATCAAGGTCGTCAAGAGTTGTTTGTCTCAGGAGTTTAGAATGACGGATTCGAATGAGGTTTCATGTTTTCTTGGAATGAAAATAGAGAGGGACATCGACAAGAGAATCATGCGAATCAGCCAGCGTAGATATTTGGAGACACTATTGGAAAGATTTAACATGCTCGAGTGCAAACCATCATCTGTTCCAATGGAGTGCCGTTTACAACTGCAGAAAGGTAATGAATCTACGCGTACCACCAAGCCGTATAGAGAATTAGTCGGCTGTTTAATGTACGTAACTCTCACAACTCGGCCTGATTTGTGTGCGGCAGTGAACTACTACAGCCAATTTCAAAGTTGTCCAACCGATGAACATTGGGTGCATTTGAAGCGCATATTGCGGTACATCAAGGGTTCGCTGGATATTGGGCTGAAGTTTGAAGCTGTCAACAAGGAACCGGTGCTTGCTGCATTCTGCGATGCGGACTGGGCGAATAACGTAGTGGATCGACGCTCGGTGACGGGATATGTGTTTAAGGTGTTCGGGTGCACTGTTGCATGGGGCACGAGAAAGCAGCCAACAATATCGTTGTCGTCAACAGAGGCAGAGTTGATTGCGTTGTGCGTAGCTGTGTGTGAAGGAATGTGGCTCAAGCGGTTGATAGAAGAACTGGGCCACAACATAAGTACAGTTCCGTATTATGAAGACAACCAAAGCACGATTAAAGTTGTTTGTGAACCGAAGGATAGAAGCAGATTAAAGCATATCGACGTCAAACATCGATTCGTTAGTGATTTGGTTCAGCAGGGGCAAATAGAAGTGCGATACGTATCAACGGATCATCAGGAAGCAGATATAATGACGAAAGGTCTTCCTGCAGGGCAGTTTCGTCGGCTACGCGAGAGACTGAATCTATTAGACAAAAATTGAGCAGGGGTAATAAGGATGCAATTTATGTTCAGTGTATTATTGAAGCTTTCACTAATCGAGTTATCCCTCGGCTCACGAGCAGTGCTGACAACCTAAATGTCAAATGTGTTTTTTTCCTGTTTCCTTGATTCCACATGTTTTGTTGTTTGAAAAAGTTCGATGAATAAACACACGTTTTTATAAGTTTAAAATCCAAACCCGCTTTTTCCTATCCGAAATCTCGTTCCGTCCTTAAATTATAGAACAACTCTTACTCTCTGGCGAGTTTTCATCAATTGATAATTTGGATATGTGTTCGCTTGAGAGTGTTGTTCATCCTTGATTATTTAAAAAAATTATTTTCATCATCCTTATCAAATTTTGTTCTTGAAATTATATACATCACCATGGTTTGTAATGCTCACTCAATCTCAGCAGACAATCACGAAAACTACCAGTACTGCCACGTAGTTCAACGTCACCTTTGCGTACAACCCGATTGGGCTGCACCTCTGAGTTTTTTCGTTGTCAAAGTTTCTATGTCATCTGCAACTTACTTGATACTTGATGGGCTACAGCTCTTCGATGAACCTACGCCGAATGGAGTATCCTTCTCCACTGGACTGGATTGGCCCAGGCAATCGCTTCCAGTCGCCCTGAACATTGAGCGCCCTCAGGTCCTCTTCAACTGCAAAAAGCCATCGTGTACGCGGCCTTCCACGAAGCCTGCGGCCTCTTCCGGGTTCTCTACTAAATATTATCTTCGCTTGACGTTCTTCCGGCATACGAACAACGCGACCAGCCCACCGTAGTCTGCCGTGTTGAATTAGCTTAATAATATCCAGCCCTTTATACACCTGGTACAATTCGTGATTCATGCGACGCCGCCAGATACCGTTCTCCTGTTTACCGTCGAGTATTGTACCTTACGCTCAAACACTCCGAGAGCTCTCCGATCAGCCTCCTTTAACGTCCATGTCTGATGGTCGTATAAAGCCACCGGAAGAATCAGAGTATTATACAGCGCGAGTTTTGTTTTCGTTTGCAGACTACGGGATTTAAGCTGGTTACGAAGTCCGTAATAAACCCTACATGCAGCAGCAATACGCCTTTTCACCTCGCGGGTAACATCATTATCGCACGTCACTAATGTTCCTAGATACACAAATTCTTCTACCACTTCAAATTTTTCACCATCCAGCACCATTTCGCTACCACCACCACTAATGAACCCACGTTGATTGCCAGCGACCATGTACTTCGTTTTGCTGGTATTGATCGTGAGTCCAATCCTCGCTGGCTTCCTCTTAAAAGGCACAAAAGCCTCTTCCACGGCACGGCGATCAATTCCGATAATATCGATATCGTCCGCAAATCCCAGGAGCATATGCGATTTTGTGATAATGGTACCGCTCCTTTGCACCCCAGTTCTCCTAATCGCTCCCTCGAGCGCTATATTGAACAGTAGGTTCGAGAGTGCATCACCCTGCTTTAATCCATCTAAGGTAACAAATGACGTCGATACTTCATCCGCAACCCTTACACTTGATTTCGATCCGTCCAACGTTATACGAATCAGCCGTATCAGTTTCGCCGGAAAACCATGTTCAAGCATAATTTGCCATAATTCATTCCGTTTCACTGAATCGTACGCCGCCTTGAAATCAATAAACAGATGATGTGTCTGCAAGTTGTACTCCCGGAATGTATCAAGGATTTGTCTCAGGGTAAACATTTGATCCGCCGTTGATCGGCCCTCACGAAAACCTGCTTGGTATTCGCCGACGAAGGACTCTTCAAGCGGTCTCAATCTGTTGAACAGAATACGGGACATAATTTTGTACGCCGAATTAAGGAGGGTTATTCCTCGGTAATTGGCGCTCTCCAGTCTGTGCCCTTTCTCAAAGAAACGTCCAACCAGCTAGCAGGCATTTCCTCGTCTTCCCATATTTTCGACATAATATGGTGCAGAACTTCATAAAGCTGCTCACTGCCGTGTTTGAGAAGTTCAGCCGGGAGCTAGTTCCCGCAGCCTTATTGGTTTTCAGCTCCTAAACAGATGTTTCAACCTCATCTAGTGTAGGCGACTCCACAGCTTGTCCATCGTCGCTAATATTTATTCTGTTCACCAATGCACCGTCACTTCCTCCATTCAACAAAGTCTCGAAGTGTTGCTTCCACCTGGCAGCCACTTCAGTTTTATCTGTCAGCAAATTCCCTTGTTGGTCGATGCACATGATGGGAGATGGCGCTGTCTTTCTCCGCACGCCATTGACAGACTCATAAAACCTCTGCATATCGTTTTGCTCCATTTTTTCCTGCGCCTCACTAATAACTTGTTCTTCGTACTCTTTTTTCTTCCTGCGGTGGGTTCGTTTTTCGGCTGCTCTTGCTTCCTTATACCGATCGCTATTCGATCGGGTACCTGACACCAACATCCGGCTTCTGGCAACGTTCTTCTCGTCTGTCACTCTCTGACACTCCACATCGAACCAACCCGTCCTGGGTCGCCTCTGTGCAGCGCCTACCACTTCTCGTGCTGTTGTGCTCACCGCTCCATGGATCGACTCCCATAGATCGTTGATGTTGTCGCTAACGTTGATTGCACTTATCCGTTCGTCTAGCTTCTGGCGGTACTCATCTGCAACTATGATGATTCAATCTTGCATGCATTCATCGCGCACAGTTTTCTTTGCGTTCCCCAGTCATCAACGTTTAAGGTGATTATAGAATGAAGCCCGTGGTGAATTTCAAATTCACCACTCGTTTATCTGCATACATTTCCAAAAGCACAAATCTGGCGTAATAGTTTTCGTACAGTGCCGAAAGTCAAATTATGATTATTCATAACTAAGCAAACGATCTACCATTATTTCAACCCCATACACATTATGGTTCTTTCATCTCGTGCGCTTGAAAAAATATTGGAAAAGCACGTGGTTTACAAAATGACGATTTCTGGCTTTATTGTATAATCGCCTTAACCCCACCCGTCCGTGGTGAATTCACTGTCTTCTCTTTGGATTGATGCTCATTCGCTTGGAACCACTGTTGTTTGATTGCGGATGCTCAGTCGGGATGATGGCAGCTTCCTCAACGTTCAGCACCGGTAAGATAATCCGACCGGAGCTAGATGGTGAACACGTGCACGTCCAATGAGATACGGTGAGAAGATGACCACTTCTTCGCGATATTCCAAGCGATGACCACGTAACCACTATGTTGCAGTTTATTTTTATTATTTCATCTTGAAACACACTAACCTAAGATTCAATATAAGATTATGTTAGATCAATTTTCTGTAATCCGAATTAAATTCAATTCGCGGGGGATTTCAAAAACGTCAGAGGAAAACCGAAGCATTATGGAACATTATGGAGGCCATATGATAGGTAACATTGAACCGAGCAAATGCTTGAATTGAGAGAAGGACGCATAGCATCTTTCGCCTTCTACCGGGCAAATGCATCCTATGAATGAAGGAATCTCATCTTCCGTTGCCTCTAACCTGCAAATGCAGGAATTTAAGGAAGGCACAATAGCATCTTTTGCCTTTTGCTGGACCTTCTGCCATCCTTTGAAAGAAGGGATCATATCTTCCCTCGCCTTAAACCGAGCAAATTTCTGAATTAGAAGAAGGAACCATATCGTCTTTTGCAATCTGCCTGACAAATGCATCCTTTTTAAATAAGGAACCATATTTTATCTTGTCGTCTGTCGGGAAGATGCATCTTTTGAAAGAAGGTCTCATATTCTAACTTACCTTCAACCGAGCAAATGTCTGAATTAAAAGCAGGAGACATATAGTCTTTTGCCTTCTGACGTGAAAATTGCATTCTTTGAAAGAAAGAATAATATCTTCCGTAAACTGACCAAATGTCTGTAAGGGAACTGGAATAGAATAAGGAAATACATCCTTTGAAAAAGGGTTCATATCTTTCCTAACCGAGCAATTGCGTTAATTGAACAAATAAGTCATATCCTTCATTGAACTGAATAAATGCATACATTGATAATAAGGACCATACATATTATCCCTTGTGTTATGCCGGGAAAATTTGTCCTTTGTAGAAGGAAGCGTATATTGTCTATCCGGAACAAAGTTTTTTTTACCGAAGATGTATTCTCGAGATAGAGGTAAATTATCCAACTTCGGAAGAAGTCCGCTGGATTCACCAAAAGATGCGCCGCATAACGCACAACGCATAATTTAATTTGACAGATTAAACTTAGGCAGAAAGTTCGGAAGTCCCTACTTTCGAATTCAGATTTGGTGATACCGTGGATAATCAAATTTCGGACACACTCAAACTTCGGACGCTTCAATTCGTATGGGAAATTTTCTGAAATATTTCATCGAAATGTTTCGTCAAGCTGAATCGGAAGGACTAATAGTTTTAGCTTGTTTTAGTATAGTTACATTCAAATAAAACATGTTAAAACAATGCGACGAAATGATTAAAAGACAGTCTGAGCTGTGTAGGGAGAATTGTTTTCAATTATTCTTCCCGGTACTGCGTAATCAAGTGTCCGAAGTTTGAATCTTTGTGTCCGAAATATGAATCCAACTTCGTCGGTGTCCGAGGTTTGATTCAAACAGAAGCCGGACATTTTCATAAATTGCAAACATTCTTCGCAATATCTTGCACATATTAAATACGTAGCTCAAAGATGAATACTATACTGAGGGATCGCTATGGTGATTTAAAGGGTGTGATTTGAAATGTGAGTGAACAGGATGATTATATATCAGAAAGTGCTTAAGCGTCCGAAGTTTGAGTTTGCACGGTACGCCGACTTATGATCGACAATGTGTGCTTTGATTAAATCTCCAGCAGAAATGAAATGGATCGTAGGGGAAGTGGTTCGGTTGTAGGCACCGCTAGGTTATGGGCACCCCTACGTATCTTTTGACAGCTAACAGATGCTGTCATTCTGACAACCGTCATTTGTTTGCTATAGTGATATGACTTTTTGTGCGCAATATCAAACTAAATAGACATCTTACTACTTCTACTACGAACAAATCAAATTTGTTTATAAGTAAAACAATACGAAAGTTTTTTACCTTTTTCAACGTGTCACAAATTAAAGTGATTTAATTGAAAAAATGGGTTCCAATTCGTGTTTATACAGTAAAAATAATCTATTTTAATAATCAATAATTGCCACCAAAATTTGAGAGCGAAATTTTTTTTCTTCGCATTCTAAAAAGGCTGTGAAATTCAGTTGTTGAACCCTTATTGGTTCGGATTTTAGCATCCTCATTTTATTGATAAATCCATCAACGTTGCTGTAAAGGTCCCCTAACTTATTTTTTATGGCGTTCTTCTGAAGCAGTCTTTAAAATTATTTAGACATAATTGATACAAATAATAAGTTTGAAATGGGATCGCAGCAAGCCATGCGCGCGGATGGTTGCTTTTGAACTTGCTGTCACGTTTTTGTTCGTTCGTGCAAGAAATAGATTCGGCTGATGTTTATATTTTGCATATGTATACTAGAAAAATAAATTTAAGTGATCTGAAGTTTGAAATTTACGCGTTTGGTTACCTTCTATAAAGTATATTTTTTAATTGAGTGCGCGAAGTCGTTTGTGCATTTAGTGTCTTTGGTGAAATATGTGTGGTTGTGTGATAATATCGGATCAATTACGAATATCTCAGAACAGCTCTGGAAGAGTAAATTGAATTGTTCGTGGACACTAGAAGTGATCTTCGCTTCCTCAGTTCATTTATCCGGAATTGGATCAATTTGGTGAGATTGTTTCAATATGTTTTTTATATGATTCCAAAACTAAATGCGCGCTGGATTTGAAAATCCGGAAGTTTGTTCATGGATCCAATTGATAATGGTAGCACAAACAGGCGGGGCTTATTGCAAGTGAAAGTGATCTCGGGCTGGACGTGAGTTACCAGGCAGTCTGAAATGGGTCACTGGTGCTGCAGTAGAGCTAACACCTTCTAACTCCCGGGCTAAAGCTGACTTTATTGCAGACAGCTTTCTTCCATAATAACACTGCCGTACAGTATGGGTTAGATTGAAGATACACACACACAATTGATAGAAATAATAAGTTTAATATAGGTTTTTAATAATATTGGGCTAGTCATTGTACACATACTTTTTGTAACTAAACGTAGGCCGTTTTGCTTGCAACAGGTTGCATTCGACGATGAATCCTGTCCTTTCTGTTGAAATTTGATCGTGTTTTCGGGACTTCAAATTTTCTTCCTGCTGATTTTCAAGATACAGTGAAATTTAGTCTAGTATTGGAAAAGAAGTAAAAGAGTAAACTCAACATAAAAACCATCATTTATTCACGGATAAAATATAAATAGTTCTTCGTATGAAGTGGAATTCTGAAAGCCCTTGATTCGACAATCCATCATTAACACACCATTCCTATGCCAAATGTCTTCCTCGGCCCAATCGTCGGGTATACCCCGTTAGGCATAAGTACGTAGACATATAGTGCGTTAGGCATAAGTGCCATAATGGACGTTAGGCATAAAATGACCTAAAGAACAGCCTATGACATAAAGAAGGTATAATTATGCCAAACGTCCATTATGCCTAACGTACTTATGTCTAACGTCCTTATGCCTTAAGTCGCGGACCCCCCCCATAAGTCCTACCTGTCAAACGGCATTTTCGGCCCACATAACCTATTCGGTCTTACGTCTTTTTCAGTCAAATGACCGGTTCGGCCTAACGACATATTGGCCGTATGACCTATTCGACCAAATGACTTATTCGACCAAACGATTAGTTCGATCGTATGACTCTTTCGGCTGAATGATATCTTCAGTCGAACCGTTTGTGGCCAAACGTCCAACCTGTTTCGGCCAAACGTCAAATTCAGCCAAGCCCAAATGGTAATCAACTAGATGACTTTCAGTCTAACGTATTATTTGGCCAAGTGGCGTTCGGTCAAATAACGTACGGAAGAATGAGTTTCGGTCAAACGATCCTTTTCGTGTGATAGTTATTTCCAAGAAAATGTTTGAAATGGTTAACGAATAAAAATAATCAACGAAAAGGAAACTCTGGCGTAAAATTTGTTATAACAATAATGTATGTTAACAATGAAGCAATTCCTTGTAAAGTAGTAGGGTTAAAGTTCCGATAGTCGGGGGTGTTCCTATAATTTTGGTAGTACAGATTTTAGAGAATCAACAACTCTTATTTCATAACGGAAACGAAATTCCGATATTTAATAAAAATTAAATTAAACAAAATCAGAACGCTGATTATCAGATTTAGAGCTCTTAAATTCAGTTCATTCATTCATATTGAGCCACCCGGAGCGCTTATGTTAATTATTATTAAAAGTCAATAATAATTAGTACTAGTCGACCCGGCAGACGTTGTACTGCATAGTAGGCGAAAATGCGCGTTCTGAACTGCCCATGCGAAATTTCCATACGATTATTAATTTTAATTTATTCACGATTTACACAACCTTACTCGTGATTTTCGCATGAGGAAATATCATATAAGCCCGTCGGAAACATAAACGAACACAGACCATTTCATTTTAATTAGAATAGAAGAAGAAGATATTTGAAACTCGAGCTATGCATTGCCTAGGCACAACAAGTGACAGCTTTAGTTCGAAAAAATGTATTGTAGAGTAATCCCTTTAATTGGTGGGGTTTCATCCTACGAAACCACTACGTTAAACAGGTGCATCGAAAAACGAACTTGCCACCTCTGGATTGGCAATTCTAAGCCTCTGCTCGCAAGGCTAACTGAATCCATTTTTGTTATGATTGCAATTGTGCTTTCATTGGGGCGTCAGTGATAATGTCTGCGTCTTTTGCAGGTTCGTTGTCTACTTTTATTTGCAATTGGTAGTTATTTTTGCATATCCCTGGTCATAAAAGTAGGTAGGTATCATCGAGTTATCTGTTAATTCCAAAATGGTAACTTGACGTGAGGAAAAAACGCAGTTAACGCAATTGTCATGTTCCAGTGCGATGAAAAAGAAGCGCATGCACCAAGGCAATCTAAACATGAAGGCTAAATAAGATTGCCAAGAGGTTTGATAATTGATATAGCATTTTTCTTTCAAAATCACGTGACTTATCCACCGTTCCTAATATTAGCTCATTCACTTATCTACAAGTGTAAATCAAAGTCCATCGCGTACCGTCAAGACACCGACGAAGATTGTGCGCGACCGAAGCAGTTGTTGTTGTTGTTGTTGATTGTGACTGATATGGCCCCAAAAACATTAGAAAACCCAACACAGTCGGTCGCTGTTGACTGGCGCGCATCGTGCATGCACTTCTCGGAAGGATCCGTACGGAACCGAAACGCTTATAAAGTTGTACTTTTTTACTTGATCTGCCGTGTATTCCTCACGTGTGTCGTTGCGGGACCGCGTCAGATACAACAGCGATACCTGAGATGATGTCGGGCGAGAGGCTACCGTTTTTTAGATTTTCCAACGTCGTCCGTCGGGTTCGTCAAGGTTCCACCGAGTGAGACGCGAGAGCTACCGGTGACGGTGATGATGACGCGGGCTGAATTAATTATAGGCAATTTTTTGTCTGGTAAAGTGTGTCGAGAGAAGTGACTTTCGATCAACAGGACGATTTGTCATCGGGCAGGAAAACCCGCCCGTAGCTGTGGTTTGGTCTCCGTCGGCTAGGGTGCGGGATTCGGCAGACAGGCGTCCTCGGGTCTGATTGAGGGATGTGTTTGTAATAAATCAATGAGCTCGATGGCTACAATTGAATGGATCGTTAGCGGTCACGGAGATTATCAGCAGGTGCTTTTCAAGTGATTAACTTATTGATATGAGTCATTTCCTGTTTCTTGTCAGTGAGACGCACTGACTAATCAATCGAAAGGATCACAACGCGACAGGGTACAAATTGATACCGTACCTAAGCCAGGCTTCCAATTTTCGGTTTAGGAATGTCAGGAGCCCCGATCAAGATGTTTATACCATCGGTAAGACGCATGATGATTGACTTTTTTTATTTTGATAAGGATAACTAACGGTGAGCTTATAAGCTATAGATTTTCAATCAGATTCAATTCTATAAATAAAATAGACAATTTTTGGAAATACCTATTTAATCTAGTTAATAAAATAACTGGTCATCCAATAGGGCGAATTTGGCAAAGTGTGAACATCACTTTTAGTTTTACCACCGATAACGGATATTTATGCTAGAAGAAATCTCGCTTAACTTTTCAAAAGGACCTAAGTAACATTTTTTTCATGATTTAATTTGAATAGCGCAATCAACAGAAAAACATGAAAGCTTTTGATTGCAGTACTCAAATTAATTCATGAAAAAAATGTTACTTAGGACCTTTGAAAAATTAAGCGAGAAATGCTATATTTTAAATTTATTTTCTCTAACCCATTTCCCGATAAGTCGTGACACATGATTCTGCCGTGCCGCTAGAGCTAGAGCTCACTAGAGCCACACGGCAATACGGTAGCTACTATTTGTCAATCATTCATTTAATTAATCGTGTTATATGCAATTCAAAATCTAACAAATCATTGTACTAACTACCGCTGCCGAGTGAGTGAGTGGTCGGTCAACCTGCATGCCCCGTGCGGCGACAACGGTCAGTCAGCCATGCTACGAAAAAAAATAACCACTGCACCTAGAACCTGAGTAGATGCCGCTTTTATGATAATGAAGTTGCCACGATTTCGCACCGTTCGTCCATTGCTGCTGCTCTGCTACAAGCAATGTTGTTGCAATTGCGGAAATTCAACAACCGACCGACCGACACGGTTCCTCCTACGAATCCGCAATTCACTGTGCCTTCTGTTGCATTTGATCGTTGTTGGCCGGCGTCGTCATCCGCGCGGCATTTACTGCATCTATTGTGAATCCCGTCATCATCACGATGCCGAGCGGTTGCAATCGGCTTTCCGAAAACGAAAAATATGTACATCAGGCGTTGATGTAGAAACAAATTGGTTCGGCACCCGGGGTGAGGGTTTCCCCATCCCGTCTGTCCAACCTACCGAGCGTGTGCTGGTTCTAATCTTAATTAAAATAAATACTATGCATGAATATTAAACGATTAACGTCATCTTTTCCGTCCGTATGCATATAGGTTCATTACTTTTTCTTGCTATAAAGCGTGAACACTCAATGGTTGGGTTAACACGTAGAGTTTCCAGATAATGTACAAAAGTAAAATAAGGAAACACCAAGCGACAATATTAATCACATATAAGTAGCTATATAGATTAAATGAATTTGTCAATCCGAAAGACTCCAAATTTAATTCAGAGATCTGTGTGTAGGTTAGGGCAAGAACATTTTTTTTGTTTCTTTATTAGGGTGATTTTCAGCCCAAGGCTGGCTCGTCTCCGAGAAGCAAGAACAATGCATACGTTGCTATATTGGATGAATACATCAAGCAGATATACATATATGCTCTTTAATAATTTCAAAATCACTTCAAAAGAAGAAAAATGCGGTTTATATTCTGGCTAAAATAAATCAGTGTTTAGTATAAGTTAGTTAATAATATTTAACATGTCGTACCCCAATCGGCAATGTCAACTATATGAACATCAGCATTGTAATTAATTAAGCACCACAAATTCCCTTCCTTTCCTACTGTACTATTGTATTCCCTAACCCCGGCCAAACCGCGAGTCCTTCGGTTCATGAAAAACTGTATTGAAAAACATGATTTCGGCTCCGTAACGCTTCACGGCTAATGATCACGGCCTCCCAAATAAAAGACAGATTAAAAAAGTATATATTTACCTTTTTTTTGCCTTGCTCGTAGTTGTACCGAAACACAAAGTTGTACCGAAAGTCTTTCAGTTCACTCCAAAACCAAAATTTTTATTTGCTTTTATTTCGTTGGTCCACTTCCTCACGAGTGAAAACCACCTCCGCCACCAGACATTTTTCCTCTTAGAAAATTCCGTTGGCGCCGACTGGATTCGAAGTCCATTCGGGTACGCTGGTATGCTCACCAATCGACCAACTGCGCCGACAACAATATAATCTTGTCCGGGCGATTATGAAAGCATTTCGTACACTCATTAGCACATTTTGTCTTAATTTTTCAACAATATGTTTAATTTTTTTTTATTTTGTTCATGTCTTCTTTCGTTTCAAACAACGTTGTCAATGTTACAAAGATTGGAGTTTCCTTTACGGAGTCCATAAGCAGAATCTCCCGCATACTCATGCAATCGCAATACCCTGCCTATGATGATCGTCCTTGGACCGCCAATCGCCAGTCTCCCTGCCTGCCGTCGGCCGCACACGCATCTTCTTCGATTGCAAACAGCCAGCGAGAGCGGGGTCTAACCCGGAGCCAACGTCCTCTTCCAGAGCCTCTGCCAAACATAACGTTTGCTGGTCTCTCCTTCGCCATACAAACTACAAGTCCAGCCCACTGTAATCTGTCGTATTTTATCAGCCTGCCGATGTCTGCATTTATTATACACTTGGTACAAAACTCGTGATTCGTGCGTTGCGCCATTCATTATTTATAACCACGTCGCCAAGTATTAAGCGCAGTATTCTCTACTCAAATACTGCAAGAATTCAACTACTACTGTAAAGCCAAAATGCACAACGAATCTCATAATACACATTTGTCCAAGGCGTATGAGGAATAGAGCTTAGAGTACATGAAGGCAGAGAATGTTTATCTCATTTTTCCATGAATCAAGCACAATACTATCTATACAATCTTATCGCGCTTAGTTTATGTCACGAAAATCGCAGATACAAGCAAAAATTGATTGACCCACAATTGTGTACAAAATCGCCTTTTGTCACGATTATGACTCAGTGCGTGTTTTTTTTGTAAACACAAATGAAAAAAAAAAGCTGAACTCATCTAAACCAACATAATGTAATCATTCCAGTGTTTCGTCTACATATTGCCTATCGGAAACAAATTTATAACGCTTTTTATACCGAAGTTGGATTTTTCTCCAGATACAGGCAACTTCCCCAACTTCGGAACGCATCAGTTAAACAGATAAAACTTCGGAAGAAAGTTCGGTTCGGAAGTCCCGACTTCCCGACTTGGTGCTAAGCCGACAATATAGAGCTATATGAATGTAACGCCCTTTTCAAATTTTGGACAAGATAGGGAAAATGTTCCGATCTCCATCTCACTGTACATATATCCATCTCATCGCTGAACAAAGAAATACGGCACCAAATTCGTCGCTTCTTTTTGTCAACATGCGTGCTCACTGCTGAAAAAAATCACAAAAATAATAAACAAATCAAATTCCTTTCCATTGCTTTGTTTTTGATGGGATGGAAATAGGAGCTATGAGATGAAGTGGCGAACCGTTCCCCTATATGAAGAATATCGTGGTTGCAAACTAAAATACCTAAATGTTACTCTGTTACTAAAGAGTCTATCAAACAGTCGTGTTTTATTAGGTTGCAAGCCCAGTCAGGCTTCTATAGTAACCGAGAAAACAATGTGAAAAAAAATGAACTGTAGCAGAGAAGAAAGACGCCAATTAGATCAAAGCGAAGTATCACAACCGCTTCCAGGTTATGGACATTCGACGAACTGTACCAAAGCCGCTACATATCGTATATGGCTTTGGGACAGTTCGTCGAATGACATTTCGTCGAATGACGTTTAGTCGAATGACATTTAGTCGAAACGACATTTGGTCGAAGGGACATTTAGTCGAATGGACATTTAGTCGAATAAATACTAAGTCAAATGAACATTTGGTCGAATGGATATTTAGTCGAAAGGACATTTAGTCGAATAGAAATTCAGTCGAATGTTGAAAGTGTTAAGTAGCTAATAGATAATTAGTTAAATGGATGAATCGTCAATAGATTTTAAGCAAATGTCGTTTCCTGTTGTTGATGTGTTTCTTATTGTCCAAAGATGGTCTAGTAGCCTACAAATTTGAAAATCATCCTGAACAAAATATGATCAGAGCACATAGAGATAGGAAGGGTATCGAGATGTAGAAAGCCCAATTGTATGTAGATTGAATGGACTGAGGAAACCATCAACATAGAGAGAGATATCGAGATATAGAACATCGAGATGTAAAGAGTCGACTGTATTCTCTGTTCTATTTTTCGCCACCTGGTCAACAATCAATAATATCAATGTTATTTTGCCAATACTTCATCGTAGTCGGCTTTGGAACATTCCGTTGTTTGGCATTTAGTCGAAATACATTTAGACAAATGATTCACAATAATTTATGTTTATACAACAATTATACAATAATTAAACATAAATTAGTTCAGTATAAAATGGTCTTCCAAACATAATTCTTCAATTATCAGCCGAAAATTCAATTTCGACCAAATGGTCACATGACCTAATGTCTATTTGACGTCATGTCTAATGACAAAACATCATTCGACTAAATTTCTTTTGACAAAGGTCAATATCCAGTTGGGAATATTCTCGGCATATTCACCGTTTTCGTATTATTTATTCTTTTTATGAACCCATCATTCTTTGGACAATTGGAACAATAATTAAGTGATTATTAGAAACACCACAATAAATCATTTATTTTTTAAGTGTTATTGAGTAAAGTTCCTTTCTTTCAAATATCCATTCGACGGAACTTCATTGGACTAAATGTACCAAGATTATTAATTCTAAAATCCGCTTTCGACCAAATGTCCTTTCGATCAAACGTCCTTTGACCAAATGCACCAAGATTCTTCATTCTAAAATCTGATTTCTACTAAATGTCCATTCGACCAAATGTCCATTCGACGTAATGTCCTTTCGACCAAACGTCGTTCGACCAAATGTCCTACGTCTCGAGTAGATTAAAAATTCATTTTCGACTAAATGTCCCTTCGACCAAATGTCCATTCGACGTAATGTCCTTTCGACTGAATGTCATTCGACAAAATGTCATTCGACGAAATGTCTTTCGACGAAATGGTATAGATTCATCGTATATGTATACAGAGATGATAAGTGAGAGACTTGTTCTTTCTCTTTAGGATTCAATCCCTGCTGGCTAGTCACCTGTTGATGGGACTTCCCGAGACATACAAGCCTATGATCATGGGCCTTGAGGCGTCAGGTGCTCGAATGACGGCGGATGCAGTGACAACGTTTGGGCCATTATGCCGAAAAATGCTTCAAAAAGGAATCAAAGGTCAAGTATGAAAGAAAGGTCGTCGTAAGTGTGTTCCAGAAAAACGGTGAGTTACGTCCGGACCGGATTTTCGATTCGATACGAAGGAAGTTTCGCAAAGGATTAATGTGACAAACAATGCACGATGGACCACGCCGGGAAATTGGGAGGAAAAAATTATTTTCACCTTGAAGATGATATTTTAGGAACAAAGTGTGTTCAGCAAAGTCAAAGCTTATTATTAGAGCTTTATTTTGAAGTTTGTTGCAATAGAGTGGTCCCACTACGTTTTGAGATAAAATTTAAAACTTCTATATTTTTAATATTAGCATTAAACGGTGTTCTAGGAAGTTGTTCCTTATTTAATTTTGAGGCACTTTGCTGAATAAACCATTGTTGTACGTAATTTGCATCATTAGTTATGACAATTTCAAATAATAATGTTAGGGTGACCCTAAAAATCAATATTTTGATTGTAACTTTTTAGTTTCATTTTTTGTCGAAGTGACGTCTTCTACAAAGTTTTAGAGTTTGAAAAAATGCACGTTTTGGTTACATAACCAAACATAGGTAGATTGCAGAGATATCTCTGTTTTTCTTGAAAAAATCCACCATTCTCAAATGCTTGTACTTTTGAATGGGGAAAAAGGGGGATCCATTTCTTTCTGGTTTAGACTGAGGAAGGGCTAAGGATTGCTCTGCAATGGAACAGGGGTATTTGAGGGAATTTGGAATTTTTTCATCATGTTAAAAATGGCTTTTAGTACGAGGAAATCAACATGATCAGTTCTAGAAGTGTTGTAAAAGCGGCCAATTCGTAAAAAAAAATGTTTATAGTAATCATTACGTTCGTAAGTTCCTTCGGAAATCTGGGATTCATCATGAGAAGCCTGTTACCATACAATCCAGCACAAAATGGTCTTGCGGACAGGTGGTGGAGAAAGCCCGTAGGCTTTTGTTCGATGCAAGCCTAGAAAAGCGCTTCTTGGCAGAATCAGTGGCCACATATGTATTTCTAGTAAACAGATAACCTACCAGAGGAGAGATTTACCGGGAAGAAGCCGGATTAGATTTGTGAGTATTCGGTTTCAAAGTGATGTGTCGTATTCCCAAGGTGCAACGTCGTAAGTAGCATCCTAAGTCTGAAGCTGGAGTCTTCGTCGGATACAGCGAATAGTCCAAAGAATATCGAGTATTTAATCCTCGAAATGGAAAAGTGGTGGTGTGTCGTTTTTTTTTAATGAGGAGGTTCTCCAGAAAGAACGCCTATTTTCACCTGTGAATGAAAAGCCAACAATGCAGCTACATAGCAATGATCCGGATGTTATCGATGCAGACAGCTAAGAAACAGAAAAAGAAATTCAGTCGTCAGACGAAATTAGAATTGCGATCGAAACAACTGACGACGAGACAGATTATGACAGTGCTAACGATACAATTGTAACTATTGCTCCAGACGCTGTTGCGCTTCCTCCGCAACTATAAAACACACAATCAATGGGTTTACAAAATCAAGACGAAATCAGATCGCTATGAAGCTTGCCTTGTTATAAAGGGATTTTTGCAACAGAAAGGAATGGATTATAATCAGACATATTCTCCGGTAGTACGATATACAACGATTCGTTAACTTATGGCGATAGCTGCTGAACTAAGCGTGGATGTCGTTAAAATGGACGCTGTGACTGCTTTTCTTCAAGGCGAAGTGACAGAAGAAGACGTAAATATGGAATAGCCCGAGGGATACGAAGAGGCTGCAGCTCCAAGAATATTTTTGTCGGTTACGCAAGGCACTATATGGGTTGAAGCAGGTCAGTCGTGTTTGGAAAAAGAAGCTTGATGCAACTGAAGGCCATCATATGGATGGTGAATGGATACTTTACATAGCAGTGTATGAAGATGATTTTTTGCTTTTTTCGAACGACTCAGAATGAGTTATGTATGTTAAGGATCGGTTATTGGCAACGTTTCAAATGAAAGAACAAGGGAAAGCTAACAAATTTTAGGAAAAAGAATTACGCGAAAAACGAATGCTGTCATGCTGGACAAAGAAAGGTATATCGAGAAATTGTTGAATCGATTCCGGATGGCCGATTGTAATACAAGCTCAAGTCCATCTGATCCCGCGGTAAAGTTGACCAGGTCATTGAGTCCAAGAACAACCGCAGAAGAAGAACATATGAAAACAGTACCATATCGGAAACTTGTTAGCGGTCTTCAAATTCTGTCACAATACGATACGCGACCGGATAGTCAACATTGTCAGCAGCTTCAACAGTAACCCTGGAGAAGCTCACTAGAAAGCAGCGAAGCGCATTTTACGTTACCTCAAAGGAACACGGTCTATGATGTTGGTATATCAAAAGAAGATGGACTGTATATTCGTAGGCTTCAGTGATGCGGACTGGTGAATCAGTGTCATGGAGTTGGTTGCTTCTTACCAACTGTGGCTTTATCCACCATAGAAGCGGAATATATGAAGCTGTCAGCTGCAACGCAAGAAGCAGTATGGTGGCGTGTACTGCGCCAAAAACTATTCGGTGGGCAAGATGCTATAACCATATCCTGCGATAACCGATGTGCTTTGTGCCTTGCTGAACAAGAAATCGGATATTCACCTCGCACAAAGCACATTCGCATGGGACATCTTTTTGTGCGTGAGAAGTTAAGTGTAGGTACAATAAAGCTGCATCACGTCAGATTAAGGTCACTCCTGACGGAATCCAAGATTAAAAGTGCTCGCGTTTTCGGGAGCACACCACTCGATACGGAAGCAACGCACAACTGTCATTTTTATTATTTCGCGCATGCTGCGACGTAGCAAAGCTAAATCAACAAAAATGACAGTTGTGCGCCGCCTCTGAATCGAGTGGTGTGCCCCCGAAAACGCGAGCACTTTTAATCTTGGATTCCGTCAGGAGTGACCTTAAGTTTACAAATTACTGGTTAAGGAGGGGAATGAAGAATATCGTAGTTACCCATGCACACGGTATACAGAAAACAAGGTAGGCTCGTTAGAAAAATGACACTTCGAATGTGACGCATATTTTATCGCCACATGTTGGAGTACATCTTTGGCGGTGTGCAAGAAGACGGTGTGTGGCGGCGAAGAATGAACCATGAGCTCGCCCAACTCTACGGCGAACCCAGTATCCAGAAGGTAGCTAAAGCCGGAAGGGTACGATGGGCAGGACATGTTGCAAGAATGCCGGACAGCAACCCTGCAAAGATGGTGTTCGCTTCCGATCCGGTAGGTACGAGACGGCGTGGAGCGCAGCGAGCGAGATGGGCAGACCAGGTGCAACACGACTTGGCGAGAGTGGGGCGTATCCGAGGATGGAGAGATGCGGCCTCGAACCGTGCATTGTGGCGTCAAGTTGTTGATTCAGTGTTATCTGTTTAGATGTTAACTAAATAAATGAAATGATTGAAATGAATGTTGGAGTACAAAAGTAAGCATGCTGCGACCGTAGAGCATCGTCTCGGTCCGGCTTGTGCGAAGATAGCAGTGACGTCACATGTTTACATTCAAACTGAATGTTTACATACGTGATGAGCCTTCCTTGTTTTTTGTATGCCGTGCCCATGCATTTAAAAAATAAAATATTCTGTTATTTACTAAACAGTCTAGGTATCAAACAATCATGTTTTTATTAATATATTTTAATCTTGGTTAAGTTAGGTATCATGAAAAGAATTAATGATTTGACATTGAAATGTATTTGAAGCTCAAGTGTGACTTATTTTCCTGTTTGAACTTTGTTTTATCGACTTGACTAATAAATATGTGTGACCCTTGATTGTGGAACTGTACAGCAGGACATTTTTGGATTAATCAACAAATTGAAAAATTTGACGATATAAGAGCTGCTTAGTAATTGAATTCTTGAACTTTTCAAATGGTTGAAATTCTAGACTACATATTCTGATTCCTTATGCAATAAAGGAGTAGCAACTATACAGCAAGAAAAACGGAAATCGTGGGAGATGAATGCCTCAGGCTTGCATGCACATAAATCCGACCGATAAAAATTCAAACGATAATTCGTTTGAAAATAGTCTCATATTAGAGATTAGAGATATAATAGGTTATTGAATATTATTTTGGCATGACACAAATTAGTTATCAGATTCACATTTTAGACATTTTGAGCCCAAACAATTAGTTTTCTTTATTCAATACTAGCAGACCCGACGAACTTCGTTTCGCCTAAAATTGATTTATTTTCTGAATAATTCTTGAGTTATGAAGAAATTGATGTTTCATTTGTATGGGAGCCCCCTTTTCCAAAGGAGGGAGGGATCTCGAACCATCTTAGGAACCTTCCCCGGCCCCAAAAACCTCTGCATACAAATTTTAACGCCGATCCGTTCAGTAGTTTCGAAATCTATAAGGTTCAGACAGACAGAAATTCATTTTTATGTATATAGATAAAGATAATTCGGCCCTTGCACTTATACAGATAGTGAGTAAGTTCATGTAACAATATTGAATGATATGAGATTACGTGAAAAATCATTTGAATTTAGGCACAATCCGTTGAGCTGACAGGAACGAAACTTGACTCTTACTACAAAATATTCGATTACACACCGAAGGTCTAGCCAATCCTACATATCATATGCGAAGCAAATTAGATTTTAAAATGTTTTTCGATTAAATACAAAATTAAGCATCGGAAGTTAGATACAACAATCGGAAACCACCGTTCAATTAGCTAACATCGTTCGATGTTCCTGAAGCCGTTGGTCCCGCATAACAGTTTCCTTGGCACACTACCATCCTATTCTTTAGCATATGCGGGTGAACATTGAACAAGTGTATCCGCCTGTCCTCCTGTGCGGTGTAATTATGCTCACCGGAGCCCGAAAACCAACAACATCACCATCCGTCGTGAACGCACCATACGTTCGGTGGTGCGTTTCCATTCAGGTTCGGGTCTTCCTTTATCAGAATCATGCTCATTAAAGAGGAACCCCAATTTGAATGAGTCAACGCCGCCGCTGCTGACGACGACCATGCATGCCGGTTTCAAGTCAACTCGCTGAAGCGTGAACCGGTAGACAAGAAACGTTTGAAGGTGATGTGATGACCCTTCTTGCCCCTGGAATGCGTTCCGGTGAAGTAGAGAACCCGAAAAACCGAAGCGGAAAAGGCAAATTTCTGTTAAATTATAAATTAAAGCGACTTTCGATGGGCGTCGCCGTCATCCTCCTCAGAAGTTTTGTGCCAGAAAATTCTGCATTTCAAATTTATATCACCATAAATCTCGGATTTGCGAATTTGAAGATCGTGTCCTCGAATTGCGAGCATGTCATTCCGGGAGATTGGTGAATTTCCAGAAACAAGAAAAATGTCCAAATCGATCGAACGTGAAGGAAAAAAATCATCAAGTTTTTTATTCGTAAAGTTGGTGGGTGCAAATAGTAGAGACAGGAGGGAAAAGAAATGAAAATGCATTCGTCAGCCGGCTTCTTTCAGATAGTGTGGTGAATTGCAAGCTTCAGACAGCCAGCCTCGCAGCCTGTGCTACCCATAAAATCAGCATAAAAAATAAGCAAACGAATATCAAATAAGGGCCGCAGGTTTCCGAAGGACTTCCAAGCAGAACCAAATAAAACAGAACTGTAGCAAACCGTACCGTCCGCTCGTCTCGTTCGGCTGACGGTCAGGATTTGTTCGCGAGGGGACAGTTTTTGTTTTTTCTTGGACGCTTCTTACTCTGCTACCAATTCATGGACCCCGCTCCAGCTTCCCCCCGAATTAGGTTGGGACTTCATCGGACGATGCGGGTCGCAACAGCGATTATGCATGATTTTTCCGTATAGGTACGCGCTGCGCGCCCTTGAAGCAGTGGTGTCAGATCTACAAAGCTCATATCTCTATAACCGACTAGAAGTTCACGGAACTGTTTTTTTGAGTGTATTTTTTATATTCAGGGAACCGTTGTAAAACATTTGCTTTATTTATTTTTACAATTCTTACATCGCAGGGAAAGTGGCTACCTATTATGAAACCAATACCAAATATTTTCACTTGTCAAAAGACGAGTTAGACTTTTTAGTTCGACAACTTGATTGTAACATTACAGATGCGTATTTCGTCATTAGTGTCTCGTGCGTATGATAAGTGAATACAAACGTCAATTCAAATAATAGCTGGTCTTAAAGTTCAAATAACTAGTTCAGACTAGTCAATTCAAATAATAACTTACTGAAACCCAAATATAACACAAAGAATGAACAGTGCCCCCACATATAAAAGGAAAAAAGGAAAATCTAAAGCTATCATCACAACTCAAGCTTGCACAACTTTTGCTATATCTTCGCCCTGCCATACACAACCAAGATTTCATCCATTTCTCACCTTTTGGATCGTAATTCTATGCCCCGAGCAAAATGCTTCCGATACTGGAAGCATTTCGTGTCACCCCTCAACACCCCAACTCAAAGCCTTATAAAACGCATCCCCCAGACTGCAAACAACAAGCCCATATCGGGATAGAATCGACCATGTCCACCTCAAAACCTGAAAGGGCACACTCACATAGAACACAACGGGCAGAAGTAGTAGCATATCTGCACTGACATCCGAAGGATATATGTCACCCGGCATTGATTTATGCTATCGATTTGATATGTATATGCATGCGCGCATCTACATACATACGGATACGCAGAAACCACTTTCCACAAGACGACGACGACGACGACATTCTGACTGAGCGGCGGCGAACGATGATCGCACAGATGCCCGCGAATGCGCCGGTGTCCATCCAATCTCAATGGTCATCGTTGTCGTCGTAACCCTCATCGTCCAATAATAAACGGCAGAGCCCAATCACATACGAAGGAGCACGCCGCCGCTTCGAAAGGGCACCCGTGGACTGATGCTGCTGCTGCTGCTGTTGCTGCAACATCAACATCATCGACAACTCGATCGAACGAGACGAACTGGCTAATCCAGCATCCATTCCTATCGCCGCACCACGGGCACTGCAGACCGGAACGTGTGGAGAGTGAGAGATTGTAGACGCTGGAAGCCGCTTCTAGATTTCCATTCTTACCTTGCGCCGATGATGATAGCCAGGAGAGTGGTTGGCCGACTGGCGGCTGTGGGTCGTAGCAGTGGTCAATTTCGCACCGGAGCGGGGACCCAACGACGATGCTGCAACCCAGCTCCTTCGATTTCGGTACGGTCGCTGCAACGATTGGTGGCTTCTTTATGAACTTGCTTTCAGAATGCGGAGAGGGCACTTGAGGTTGCCTGCCCGTTGCTGGTAACGCGTAGACAGAGCAGGACATTTATTCTCGGTACTTAGGTGGAAGCAGGATTTGCAACTGCCGTTGAACCGGTGCGAAGCGGGGTGCGGGCTCCGGAGACCGGAGGAAAATAATAAGAAGGCAATAAGCATACACAAACAAGTCACCGTGGTGCGCACGATTATTTGAAATGCCAATAAGCGAAATGGTTTCGCGGGTCGGCTTTCCTTGACGACGCGCGGAGGGAAAAGCAGAAAGAAAAACCGAAAGAACTCGATCAGAATCGATTTCGGAGGATCATCTGAGAAGGGTTGCCAATTCCTCTACCGAGATAAAATGATGTAGAGGAGATATCGTTCATGAACGAACCGAACATGTCTTATGTTTATTTCAATTTACTTCTTTGATCATGGTAGCACATTATGGTTGGATAGAACCTCGAATTATGAAGGTGTATGAAGTGTGGAACGAAAAACCGTACAATCTATTTCACTGTGTTTGAGATTTTGAATTCACAAAATTAGGCTAATATCAATAAGCCCCAATTCACCTGAAAATCATTCAACACCTGAATAACATGTTGGTCAATGCCTTTCACATTTCGCAAAATAGATAAAAATCTGATTTCGGATAATTGGTTAAGGTCATCCTGTTGGAACAACGCGTTCCCTCTGGGTCAACAAGTTTCAAACCTTCATTGACTACGTCAAGACAGTCCCTAGGTTGTAAAACGAAGACGTCAGAGACGAAGTATATGATAGGAAGAGACTCAAGAAAGGAAATCGCTAGCTACCCACCATGAGTGACGACTGGTGACGAAGCCAAAATGGTTCAAGAGTTCGGGTTATTCGGATCACTGGTGGCTGCCAAAACGATAATCTATATAGGTGTCAAGCCGGTTACGATAACAACGATCACATGGTTTGGTATTGACGGTATTTGGTAAATGAGGCATTCCACGGGGGCATGTCAGTCGATCCTGAGCGACCATTTCGAAAATATTTGAAACTCTGCACAGTTTTTCAATTTCATCTAAATCGTCATTTTTCGATATAAAATCTTCATATTGAGTCACGACTAACTTTTCAAAAGGGTGTATGTGAAAATGGTTCAAAAATATTTAAAAAGCTGCACAGCAAAAACGGAATGTTCGATTGTTATGATTTTTTCAGCAAAGTTAGACAACTAAATGGTGATTCTTAAGAAAATGTGCACAGTAAAAAAAAAAATTTTTTTGCCTTTAAAAATATCATTTTTGTCACAAAAACTCAAATATCTCAAAACCCTATCTTTTTTCGAACGTAATTTTTTTAGGGAAAACGGTCCATTATATTAAAAATACCATAAAAATACCATACCATACCATAAAAATTTGGTGATGGTAAACTAATAAACAAAAAAGTTATGACATTTCAAACATTTCACAATTTTCACATTTAGTAAAAAAAAATTTTTTTCTGTGTAAGTTATTTCGAGAATTGCAGTTTGATGCAGATTTTATTGTTAAGGGACGTGATTTAAACAAGTTGTTTTCATGATATTTTGATTTAATTATTCATAGCATCTATAAGAAACTTAGACACGATCCAGTGTTGTGATCAAAAGTATTGATAGTGTCATAATTTTCATTGCACGTGACTGGCGAAAAATTCTTTTAATAGTGTTGAAACCTGTTGATAATAACGTTGATAGAAACATATCAGAAATGTTATTTTTAAGACAAAAGCTGCAAAATCAAAGATTTATATACACGTGTACGTCTATAGTTTACCTGCAAAAAATATACCTCTTAGAGAATAGACTTTATGATCGGGAGGAAACAGGTATCTTCAACACCAACAAATGCATGATAGGTACATACCATGACAATGCTCACGAAAAAGCAAAAAATTACTACTACTAAGGTTGTTAAAGATCTTATAGTAATTTTTTCTTCAGTCAAGCAAATGACACCAAACTAGTCAGTAAAAACTTAAAAGTGATTTTGTTTATTGAAATATTACGAACAACATGAGTAGCCGCTTTCTCAACTGTTGTAGGCCGTTTGATGGAAAAAAGTGTTCAAAAGAGTTACGAAATTTCACCGAAAGCACCATAGATAAACTGAAAGCGACTGGTTATGCTCCAATGTCCACATTGAATACAAATTTACGCATTTGCACGTCCTGCCGTCTAAACGTTGACACGTTACGTCAAATCAATCACGTTACCAACGAAAATAATCGCAGCTTGGATCTGTGTTTTGTTAGCGCTCAGGAAGCTGCTCCGCTAATTTTGCATGCTCCATCACCGTTAGTTAAAGTAGTTAACCATCATCCTTCGTTGATACTCAAGCTGAACAACACGCGAGCCAATGTTGTTGCATCGATCGAGCCCATAATCTACAATTTCCATAACGCCGATCATCATAGCATTGCTGAGTTCTTTGCTACATTGGACTGGGTTGACATTCTTGGCGGTTGTGATGCAGAGAATGCGGCATTGACTTTATCGCATATTATTGGACACGTGATTGAAAGACATGTTCCTAAGAAAATCGTCGCTCCTCATAGTTGTCCTTGGCAGACCCGTCAGCTTCGTAGAATGAAAACTGCTAAAAGAGCTGCTCTCAAGCGCTATTCCAAACACGGTTCCTTATCGTTGCGTGAGCACTACAAAAAATTAAACTCTGCGTACAAGATTGTTAGCCGACTCTGTTTTTCTCAATATCAGCAAAATACACAGCAAAACTTGAGGACCAGGCCTAAAACGTTCTGAAAGTACATAAATGAACAAAGGAAACAAGCTGGGCTCCCTACAACAATGACTCTGGACGAGGAAGTGGCCTCTACACCCCAATCCATCTGTCAGCTATTTGCCGACAAGTTTGTGAGCACCTATTGTAACGATGTCATCTCTGATGTCACAATCGCTGAGGCTGCTAACAACGTTCCTGCAGTCGGGATCACTTGGGCCACGTTTTTCGTAGATGTAGAAATGATCCGTAGAGCTAACTCGCAGTTAAAATCATCCATGAGTCCAGGTCCGGATGGCATTCCGTCTGCGTTCTTGAAAAGGCACATCGAACTTCTGCTCGCTCCCTTTCAATTGATTTTCAACAAATCGCTATCCAGTGGACTTTTTCCGTCCGTGGGGAAAACCGCTACAATGTTTCCGTGTACAAGAAGAGCGATCGAAAAGATGTCAACAATTATCGCGGCATCTCATCCTTGTGCGCTGCATCCAAATTATTCGAGTTAGTGATAACAGCCACTCATATCTCACAGTATGCAACTTCTGAGTGTCGATCATCATGGGTTTATCTCAGGCAGATCAACGACTACTAATCTACTGCGCCTAACTTCGAACATTTTTTTTAATAGTTCCATTCCGACAGCTTTGTACAGAAAGCACAAATGGACGTTGTCCGTACGGACCTATCTCCTTTCGATAAAATTAACCCCGCTAGCACGGTTGCGAAATTGGAAAGATTTGGCATTGCTGGTTATCTTTTGCGCTGGTTCCATTCATATCTCACCGGACGGAGACTGTCTGTTACGGTAGGCAATTCTCAGTCCACTGAATTTTTGGCAACCTCAGGCATTCCTCAGGGAAGCCATCTTGGCCCTTTGATATTCCTCTTGTATTTCAACGATGTAAACAATGTGCTTCGAGGACCGCGACTGTCGTATGCGGATGATATGAAGCTCTATGCACTAATTCGGTCTATCTCTGACGCAATGGACCTACAACAAGATATTAAATCATTTGCGGCTTGGTGCACATTGAACCGGATGGTTGTCAATCCTAGCAAATGTTCCGTGATCTCTTTCACTCGTGTACATCAGCCAATAATTTACAACTATGAGCTAAATGGAATTGTGATGCAACGTGTGAACTGTATAAAGGATCTTGGTGTTATTCTAGATCACGGTGTCTCTGTGGGGAAATGTTAATTTGAAAAAATCAGTATCTATGAAACACCCACCACGCGAAAGCATATGATCTCCTCTTTCATGTCGTGGGTAAATTAAAATGTTCTATCGGGGGATCTAGAACAATTTTTATTTTTTTTCAGTATTTTAAGTGCAATTTCCATAGAAATCTCGAATGATAGCCAATTTAACATCCCTAAAAATGTATGGAAAAATGACCTCCGATAGAATATTTTAAAAATGCACTTACGGGAAAGAGGAAAACCTATACTTTCGATTAGTGAGTGTTTTAGAGATACTGATTTTTTGAAAATAAGCCCCTTTGGTCAAACACGCCGTGAGATACGCAGCTAACATTCAAGCATCATGTCTCTTACGTGATCGAGAAGGCTTCTAGAACATTAGGATTCATCTTTCGCGTCGCCAAGGGTTTCACCGATGTTTATTGCTTGAAATCACTGTACTGTTCGCTGGTTCGATCTACGCTGGAATATTGTTCCGCTGTATGGCATCCTAATTACCAGAACGGATCAGTAAGAATTGAATCTGTTCAACGCCGCTTCATTCGTTTTGCTCTTCGGCTGCTTCCATGGCGAAACCCATTCCGGTTACCAAGTTATAGCAGCCGTTGTCAATTGATTAATCTTGAAAGCCTACAATTGCGGAGGGACATTGCACGGGCCATGGTCGTTGCTGATACGCTCCAAGGCAGAATCGACTGCCCTGAAATTCTGGAATCAGTAAACTTGAACGTTCGACCTAGGCCACTGCGAAATAACGGAATGCTGAGGATACCTTTTCGAAGAACGAATTACGGACAACGTGGAGCGATGGTGGGTCTACAACGGGCATTCAACGAGGTTGCCACATGTTTTGATTTTAATCTATCCAGACAGACGATTCGTCGTAATTTTACAAGGGCTTATTCTGCCATGTTTCATAATTAACGATGATTTTATTATAATTACTTTTATTAGTATTAATTAGGATAAGCATTATTAGGACCTAAGTTGGCTGTTGATGAATCAAACAATAAAGACAAAAGAGCAATCTGTATATCATCGGTTGAGCAGAGCGCAGGAAGTTCGAAAACGACAGCAACTGAGGAATTGCCAGATGTATCGACAACAACTGAGGAATTACCAGAAGTATTAAGTGCTGAGAGCCTTGCCACCGTACCATCAGCGAAATCTGTTTCAACAAATCAATCGGAAGATGAGTGTATCCAAAAGGTCAACATCGAACGCTTTAACGAGGGCATAGCTGTGATAAAAGTGACTCCAATTAAATGGAGTAAGATGGACTACGTTTATTACCCGGAGAAAAAATACCGTGAAATAAACGAAGCTGTACGAAGAAACCTCTTCAAATTAGGACCTGATGATGTGGAAAATACAGACTACGATGAGGTAATTATAAATATGAAGGAAAGGTTCTCGAATGCAGCCACGACAAGGAAAGAAAAATTATTGATTTTGTCGATGCTGCCAAGTTCGTGGTCTATTCAGGATGCCATTGATGAGTTCAAAACCAATAGAAATACAGTAAAAGAGGCAAAACAATTGAAGAATAACTGTCTTTCAACCAAAAATACTAGGTCTAGTACTGCATTAACAGATGAGACAAAAGAAATAGTAGTTCAATATTTTGAAGATGATGAAGTAAGTCGAGCTATGCCTGGTCAAAAGATTATGTATCAGTAAAAAGATGGAAAGCGTCAATCAATCCAAAAACGATTAATGATGACGACTTTGAAAGAAGCGTACACACGCTTCAAGGAAATTCACGATAATATTAAAATAGGTTTTCCTCATTTGCAAGCCTTCGGCCAAGGCAATGTAAGCTTCTTTCCAATTCAGGAACACATAATGTGTGTGTGTGCACAACCCATGAGAATATTAATCTTATTTTACATAGTTTGAAAAGAATCAATTTAACAAAGGATATTAAAATGTTAACTGGTAGTCTTTTGTGTGAAAATACAACATCAAATTGCTATCTACGATCTTGTTCGGATTGTCCAGATTCTTCATCATTGGAAAATACTTTATTCGCTGAGTTTGAAGAAAAATATATTGATCAGTTATCATTTGAGCAATGGGTGACCACGGATAGGTGTGACATAGAAACTATTGTAAAACCTGTAGATGAGTTTGTGTCATATTTTTGCTTGAAATTAGAAAGTTTAATCCTCACGATTTCATTAAAACAGAACAATCCAGCTTTTTAAAAAATACGAAAATACATTACAAAATGGTGAATTTTTAGTCATTTGTGATTTTTCTGAAAATTACAGCTTTGTATTGCAAGATGAAGTGCAGTCCCATCACTGGAACGTACAACAAGCTACAATTCATCCATTCGTTATTTATTTTAATGGAAGTACGCAAATTGAACACTTAAGTTTTATTATAATTTCCGAAGATGTAAGACACGATTCAGTATCCGTAAACTTGTTCATTGAAAAATGATTAACTTTTTACGCGTTGATAAGCATAAAGAAGTCAAAAGATATATTTCATGTCTGATGGAGCAGCGTCGCAGTACAAAATCGTAAGAATTTTTCGAGCCTATGTCAATTTAAATCAATGTACGGAATTGATGCAGAATGGCATTTTTTGCTACATCACATGGCAAAGGTCCTTGTGATGCTATTGGAGGAACAATAAAGCGCATGGCCACAAGAGCAAGTTTAGCCAAAGAACGTGAGCATCCAATTAAAACTGCGAAAGAACTTTTTGATTGGGCAAATCGTAGAAAAGAAAAAGATTTAACCAAATTATCATTTTGTTTTACTACTACTGAAGAGTACGAAATAAAGGCATCAGAGCTCAGCGAGCAATTTAATAACGCGAAAACGATCCAAGGAACCCAAAAATTTCACTGTTTCATTCATTCATTGTCGGAAAATAAAATTAAAGCAAAACTATACTCAAACTGTGCTGATAATAATTCAAAAGTGTTCGATATTTTAAAAAATTTGAATAAAAATAAATAAAAAATAAGTATTAATAAACTGTTTTCATGATATCATAACCCATACCAAAATTCAAACCCAAAACTCTTAGAGTTTCTATAACAACATTGTGTAACTGCCACATTTAATTTAATACTTAGGATAATATTAATTCATTTTTATTTATTTATACATATAATATTTATACATATAATATACATAATATCGATGAATACATAAATATGGAATATCATACAAACAACTTGTTTAACTCACGCAAGGCCCTTAACAATAAAATCAGCATCAAACTGCGATTCTTGAAAAAAAATACACGGAAATTTTTTTTTGTTTACTATATGTGAAAATTGTGAAATGTTTGAAATGTCATAACTTTTTTGTTTATTAGTTTACCATCACCAAATTTTTATGGTAGATAGCTAATATAATGGACCGTTTTCCCTAAAAAAATTACGTTCGAAAAAAGATAGGGTTTTGAGATATTTGAGTTTTTGTGACAAAAATGATATTTTTAAAGGCAAAAAAATTTTTTTTTACTGTGCACATTTTCTTAAGAATCACCATTTAGTTGTCTAACTTTGCTGAAAAAATCATAACAATCGAACATTCCGTTTTTGCTGTGCAGCTTTTTAAATATTTTTGAACCATTTTCACATACACCCTTTTGAAAAGTTAGTCGTGACTCAATATGAAGATTTGATATCGAAAAATGACGATTTAGATGAAATTGAAAAACTGTGCAAAGTTTCAACTCAATAGAAAATCATGAATTAAAAATTTTCTTAAATTTTGATGCTGTTGCTTGGAATCGCTCAAATGACGCCTCCAGAGAGCAACTATTAGATACCCTTGTGGCTCGAGGTAAATAACAGGTGTTTTGGGGGATCACCATGTGGCCTATATGCAGGCTATCTATGTCTTCATTTGCTCGTCTGACATCAAAGTCTACTTCTTCTATTTTTTTCTTTTCCAGTTTTTTTCTTATCTCTATCTTATTGTTCCGTGTACCATGAAGTTTTGGCCATCCGGAAGATATTCTCTTACTTACTTAACTTATGGATCATGTACACCTACGGTGGTGCAAAGGGCCAACTTGAAAGATCTCCATTCTAAGCGATATCCAGCTATCGCTTAACCTGTTGCCAGGTTATATTTTGGCCGACTTCTTTTATTCTTTTATTGAGGCTTTTCGCCATGAGCCTCTGTACGCCGATGTACCGCTGGGTTCCCGTCTAATGCTTGTTTACAAATTTCTCTTGCGCCCCTACTTTGAGGCAGACCCAGCCCCACTTCCGATCCCGAATTTCTCTTACTATCGGCCTCTGGTGGCAACGACGATCGAGCTCGTTGCTTGAGATCCAGTTGTGAGGCACACCTGCAGCCGGTGAGTGTTCTCCACTAATACACACCATGTTTCGTTGGCGTATAAACAGCACAGATTTCACGTTAGAGATGCAGTAGTTGAGCGGATGTAATGGGGTCAGCTTTGAGCATCTCGGCTGATATGCGATCGACCCCAGGGGCTTTATTCGACCTAATGCTTTGGGTAGCTTCTAGCAGTGATGGAGCTTTAGTATTAACGCGTTTTATACCTGTCCGAGCAGGAAAAGGTTGTTTACAGATTACGTTTCCGTGTTTGTTACTGACCCAGCCTCACTCCCGTTCCCTAATGTCCGCCTACGCTCGCTTGTCCTTTCACTTCCTTTTCCAAAGTCGATTATATCGTTGACGGGCTGATACTGATTCGGTTGATTTTTGTGCGCTCTATCGCGGCTTTGGTTTCTCTTCGTTTCTTTATCTCTTCCAGGTCTCATCGGTGATCCATTGCTTTCTCTGGGTGTACAACTGTACACTGTACAGTTGGCCTACATATTCACATTTCCTGGATAATGCTCGTGGAGGATCAACGTTCACTCTAATTCTTCGGAAGAATACCAAGGTAACTATTAGCACTATATTACGCCAAACGGCCATATAAGGCCACTATACGGCTAATATAAAACATATTAGCATTAAAGTAGCACTATATTGCCGATTTGGCGAAATATAGTGCTTATTGGTTAATTGAGAGTGCTGCGTAGGGGAGGAGGTTCGGTTGTGGGCACCGTTCGGTTATGACACCCCTATGTATCTTTTGACAGATAAGAGATGCTGTCATTCTGACAACCGTCATTTATTTGCTATAATAGCATGATGTTTTACGCTCAATATGGGCATCTCTATTTTGAACTAGAAACATTTTTTTTTTGTACAAGAAAAACAACACCAAATTTTTTTTTTGGCCTTTTTCAAAGTGTCATAAACTGAAGTGATCTAATTCAAAAAGTGAGTTTTAATGCGTATTTATACAGCAAATTAATTCTATTTTGAGGCTTAAAGACGATTGTCATCAAAGTTTTAGCGCAATTTTTTTTTCTTCAAATTCCAAAAACGCTGCCAAACTCGGTTGGGGGCACCCTTATTGGTTCGGTTATGGGCACCCTCATTTTATTGATAAATCATTCAATATCGTTTTAGTTATCCCTTAACTTATTTTTAAAAACGTTTTTATGCAGTTTTTATAATTATTTAGACATAATTGATTGTAATAATGAGTTTATTAAATATTTTTGTTCTTTGGGCATGTCTAGTTATTATACACAACTTTTTTGGAACAAAGCGTTGACCGATTCGCTTGCAACAAGCTGCATTCGACGGGGAATCCTTTTGCATTGCTTCACATTGAAAATTGGTCTGATTTGTAATTTGTAATTTGTAATGAACGAGAAAGGCACTATTACCGCTAGGGAGATTAATCAGGATTTTTTTGACAGTGATGCATATCAATAAAACGTAAATCAATGAAAAATTGAAACGCACTTACCGAAAGTGCTATTTTAGACCTTTCTTATGTGTTTTTTTTAAACATCCTTCTTAATGCACCGAGGGTGGCATCATCACTGCTAGGTGGATTGATTTGAGTTTTTTAGTGTCTCCTGGCTATTAAAATGAATAAACTAATCATTGTCTTTAAATCTGGTGCTTCTTTATTTTTAGCTAAGTTTTTAAGGGTGCCTACAACCGAACCACAAAATGGAAATGTCCAAAAATGTCAAATTTTCTAAATTGTCATTTTTTTTCTTCAAATCGATGAAATCATACTAATTTGTTTGCTAGTAGTAAGGTTATACGTTTAGCTTTCTATTGCTATGCAAATGTCGGCATAAGATCAACCAGGGCCAAAGTTGTGGACCAAACAAAAAAGGGTGCCCACAACCGAACCTCCTCCCCTACCATTCATGGTGAAGTAACGAAACCGCTTTAAAGTTACTATTTTCGAACGAAATGCATTCGAAAGAAGAAAAAGGGATCAAAACACTCAATTTCCCCTACCATGACTGAGCTGACGAAGAATTTGTGAAAAAACCAGAAGCCTGTCATTGTGTTATATAATATGAAAACAAATCTATTTTTCATTTGTAAATATTTTGGATAAAGTTCAATTTTTGGATTTGTTCATATTTGTATCATTTCAGGAATTGTGATGTTGTGTACTTCGTCCTATTCTTGTCCTATTTATTTGAGACATAATAAGTCAAAAGAAAGATTTGAAAATAAATAATACACTCTTATCGATATGTAACGGAACATTCTTCGAAGCAAACAGTGTTTACCAAGAGTCTAACATATCAGTTAGTTTATGCTTCAGAAATTTTGAGCATGAGCATGAGCATGAGCATTATGACCGCACAATTCGTAGTTGCTACTCCGTGATTGACTAGAACTTGCGAAATTGTACAGAGAACACAATAAATGGGGCTTGGGACTAGCTACCCATTCTCAATGTACACGTTTCGGGAGCTCAAATATCTAAAGTCAATAACGGCGCTGGCCACGTCCTTACGGTCATATAGGAAGGGGAGGATTGTTAGTCCGACTCTCGTTGCTACTAGAGACCGAGAACACCTCTGCATCTCCACGATTGTCTTGGGATAGGATATCGTTTTAGTTACAAAGGATAATTTATGTGGATTCACTTCGGTAAGTGATGCGATCTATGGGATGGGAAATAACACTCTCGCTGTCTGAAACTTTCACTTTCTGATTTATTCACTCACCCGCGCAAAGCAGAACAAAGTTACGACGACCGGCCGATCGTTTTGCCTCCCGCACAAAGCAAAACTAAACTTCGACGACCGGCGTATCCGCTGACTGGAGAAACACGACCGGACAAGAAACAAACTTACACTTTCTGATTTATTTACTCACCCACACAAAGCAAAACTAAACTTTGACGACCGGTCGATCCGCTGACTCGAAACAAGAGCCAACACGCACTGAACTAATTAACTTTACTACCGGCCGCGCAATGCAAAACACAAAATTTCGGCAAATCGCGCGATCGTTCGGCCGTCCGAAACAAGAGCCAACACGCACTGATCTAATTAACTTTACTACCGGCCGCGCAATGCAAATCTCAAAATTTCGGCAAATCGCGCGATCGTACGGCCGTCCGAAACAAGAGCCAACACGCACTGAACTAATTAACTTTACTACCGGCCGCGCAATGCAAAACACAAAATTTCGGCAAATCGCGCGATCGTTCGGCCGTCCGAAACAAGAGCCAACACGCACTGAACTAATTAACTTTATTTCTGGCCGCGCAATGCAAAACACAAAATTTCGGCAAATCGCGCGATCGTACGGCCGTCCGAAACAAGAGCCAACACGCACTGAACTAATTAACTTTACTACCGGCCACGCAATGCAAAACACAAAATTTCGGCAAATCGCGCGATCGTTCGGCCGTCCGAAACAAGAGCCAACACGCACTGAACTAATTAACTTTATTTCTGGCCGCGCAATGCAAAACACAAAATTTCGGCAAATCGCGCGATCGTACGGCCGTCCGAAACAAGAGCCAACACGCACTCTTAGTTTATGCTTCAGAAATTTTAATGAAAAACCAACAATATTGAGCTCATTACAAAATTGTGTATTCTCATCTAAATGAACGATGCTAGGTTAGGCCACCCATAATTATACTCTTTACGATGGTTGATTCGTCGTTCTTCAAATATCCTGTTAAATGCAACTTATCCTAAGATTTCGCTTAAAAAACGTTTGAAAACAATAATTTTACTTAATAAAATTGAATCCCTTGCACCTTTAGTGGTAAATCTGTACTAATAATGGCGAATCTCATAAGAAATCAATGCACCACTATGGGAACCAAAATTATTTTTTACCGTCATTAAAGGAACACTGTACCCATTAGTGATGCAAGTAATATTTTGCGCTGTTGACGTAACCTGACATCAATCTCACTTTTGTTAGCTTTTATTAGTTTATCTATTGGCTAAGATATTAAAGTTGTAAGTTTTCCCAAAATCATATTTTTTTTAAAAACATATTATCTTTAATGGACCTACTAATATTTCCACTATTAGTACCGTTACCCTACTTCACTTAATTCTTCTGGACACAATTAGTAGTACTGTGGAAATTTCTTTTAAAACATTAACGGGAAAATATGTAGAATTCCACCAGAAAAATCTAATGAAATTCTTCTAAGTGTTCTACTTTTTCGCTAACTACTTAATTTACTTTTCGACCGCACAATACAGAACTAAAAATCCGGATTTTGGTCCGATGCGAAATACGTTCAACCGTCAACTAGTTTATTTATTTTTCGATTGCACAATACAGATCTAAAAACTCAAAGATGCAGCCCAGTCGGGTTGTAGGCAAAGGTTATGTTGAACTACGTACCTGTATGTAATTTACAGGTCTTCGACTTTTTTTTTATGAAACCAAAGCAAGCGTTTTTCAATCCCAGGGTGAATCTGTTTTTGTTGATTATCCTGGGCTCCTGAGATTGAGTGAGCATTACGAACACTGGTGATGTATATGTATATAATTTTTAGACCAACGTTTGAAGAGGATGATATAAATAAAATTTTCAGATTCGAAAACTCTCAAGCGATTACAGGTACAATTATCGAACGATTCTTACACTCGCTAGAGAGTAAGAATCGTTCGATAATTGTATCTCTTCGAATCGATGATAAAATTAGTAACTGCTACTTTTGAACTTATTTTCCTACATAACACCAAAACACAACGCCAAACATCCGATTGAACTTCATTGCTGACATTAAATTGGTATTAGTTGGCTTTCCATTAAAATGATAATTTTGTGTTTATTATCAATCGATTCCAAAATTTGAAACGTTATCGCCGATGATAACTCACCTACTTTTCACACCAGAAAAATTATCAAATGATAATTCCAATAATGAATAATCGAGAATCTTCCGTCAAACGCCCCCAAGCTTTCGAGAGAAAACGCGCGTGTAAGTTAGCAGAAACGAACTGCACCAGCTAAAAGCCCTGTAAGTTGCATTAATTTGACGTCTATGCTGGCTTGAGGTCTCCAGTTAGCCTTGCGAACAAAGGCGCAGAATCCGGAGATGGCGAGATCGATTCTCGATCCGATCTAGGATGTTTTCGGGTGGGAAACATTCTCGACACCCTGGGCATAGTGTATCCATTGTATTTGCCACACAAGATACATACTAATGCAATGGCGGGCATAGAAAGCTTTCAATTAATAACTGAAGAAATGCAAATAGATTTCTCAGTTGAAAGGCAGGCCAACTGAGGCAAGTTCCAGTTGGAATGTAGTCCTAAAGAAGAAAAAGCTTGCGATGCACTTACGAGAATGACTGACGCAACCGATTGCTAAACAACGCCAAATTAAAACAACGAAAAAAAACCACGTAGATCCCAGAATATGTCTGAATGAACCGCGGAAATCCCGAAATTCGAGTGATAAATAATCATCGCATCAAAAGCTATTTGTATAAAAAAAACATGTCATAAACGACTTCGGTGTACATCGGGTATGAAGCGTTGACTCTTCCTTGATCGAGTGGTCCAAGAAAATTGAAAATCCATTCAGAAACGGCTGAGATATTAACGATAAAAGTATATTATATTATCATGACTTTTTTCATTTTTTTGCAATCGTAAAGTGTACCTCCTCTGGAATTCAACGAAAATTGTTTAAAAAGGGATCTTTCACAATTAACGTAACGCTAAATTTGATGATTTTGGACCCCCACTTTCCCCTTCGTAACACTTTTTGTATGGAAGGTTCAATTTTTTCGTATGGATCGTAACACTCGGCCTGATCCCCTTTCTTCCCCTACAGCGTTACGTAATTTGTGAAAGCCCCAAAGGGGCATGGACGTTTGACCAAAAATCATTTAGCAGAAAGCCGTTTATCCGAATGTCATTTGTCCGAATAACGCGTCAAGTAGAAAGTCATCTAGCCGAATTGGACGATTGACCCGCACGGTTATTAGGTCGAAAACGTCATTTGACGGTCTTACGGCCGAAAATTTTATTTATTGAACGGGACCAGTTCAACTGAACGACATTTTCGGTGGAATGTTCATTTTGGCTAAATGACAGTTCTGCCAAATGGCCCTTCCTGCCAAACGACCATTTCGGTTGAACGGTATTTTGATCCAAATGACCTATTCGGCTAAACAACTTTTGGCCTTATGGACTTCGGTCAAATGAGCCAAAAGTAACATATCCAAAATTTCACTTGAACGTTTGGTCTATTACTAGGTCGAAAATTGTTTGATCGAAAATGTCATTTGGCACAAGCGACGTACGGCCGAAAATGTCATTTGCTGAACGGATCGTGTAGCCAAAAATGTCAACCCGTTTGGTCAAATGGCTGTTTCGGCAAACGACCATTTCAGCCAAACGGCTATTCGACCAAAAGTATCAATTCAGCCAAACAATACATCCGGTTTTAGTCTCATTTAAAAGAAAATACATTTTCGGTCAAATGTTCCTTTCTGCCAGAAGGCCATTTCGGCCAAATGACCTATTCGGCCATATGGCTTTTTGACCAAATGATCTGTTGGGTCGAACGGCCAAATGACTTTTGGGCAGACGAGCTTCGGCCCTTTCGTTTATTTACTTAAATTACATATTCGGCAAAACAATTTTCGACCTTGGGATCTTCAGCCAAAGGGCCCTTCCTTTGGAAATTTCGACTAAAAATTCTTCGGGATTACCATGGGAAAATGTTGAGAGTTTCCACCAGAAGGTAGAATTTTGCATGATATTTTTTCATGGGATTTTTGACGGAAATTCACATTTTATATATTTATTTTTATATTTATATTTTTTTTAAACCCCCCCCCCCCCTTGACCTTTCGTAGACCAGTAGGACATAATTTAAATTACATATGAGCATGAGCATGAGCATGAGATGACTGTACAATTCGTAGTTGCTACTCCGTGATTGACCAGAACTAGCGGAATTGCACAGAGAACCAACAGATGGGACTTGGGATTAGCACTCCATCCTCAATGTGCAAGTTCTGAAAGCTCAACTTTCAACGGGTCAATAACGGCGCCGGCCACGTCCTTACGATCATCTAGGGAAGGGAAGGAATGTTAGTGTAACAACCGTTGTTTTAGAGACCGACGTATCGTCTACATCTCTACGGTTGTTACGGGAAGGAGTATTGTAAGTAGAGGAGTAAGAGGAAGTGTCATTACTTAGATCAGGATTCACCTTGGTAAGTGATGTAATCCAAGTAACTAGCATGTTAATGTTGACGCGAGAACAAAGTTACGACGTATTTTGTTGTGTTCTTGTTCACCCAACGAAAGGGCAGACAATTAATCGCTCCGGTAGAGCTAATGTAAATTTATCTTTTAACTGTCCGCGATAATCTGCTACCTATAAACTACAACCTATAAATGAGCAATATTTTCAAAGAAACTCATTTCTTCGACGCGGGGGGATTCAAGAGACAAAAATGTAAACTCTCTCTAAAAAATTATATTGATAATTTAAATTACATATTTGTAACGGCCTAATGTTGTTCAATTAACAGTTGCAAAGCTCCTTAGATTATTATAAAAAATATTGCAATATTGCTCAAACTTTACAATGACCTGCTGTCCTGATACACTCTGCTATCAACTTATTAGCAAGCAAACTACTGTAGGTACTCAATGTAAGCGGAGTCCAATTCGGTAAATTAAAAATCGCTAACACTTTCCCAATGAATCTGATTCTATAACCGTCACCATAGCAGCAGTTACTATTAAATGAGAGTTTCTAAAGCAAAATCGTAGGATACGGTCGGACACACTGCTAATGGTAAGGCGTGAAGTAGGTATAGTACCAACATATATCTATCTTAAACCGGGACTTTTCTGGTGGTGGATTGAGTGGCCAGTTAAACTACCAACTGAGATAGCGGAAAGTGCCACCCTAATATGGCGGCCCTCGATAAACGGCTTTGACGACCACCACGACAGTAGAAATACAAGCACAGAACGAAGAGAATACACGATTTTTTAGTTTGTGTACTTCTTGAAGTTCTTGGTATCAATAAGACCAATTAAATTAGATATATCGTGGATATAGTTTTGATACTCATTAACAATTAGTTGATGATTCATGTACGCGCATTAGAGCAGATTTGTCATGCAATATGCTGGAAAAAATGCAATATCTCCACCGGTAATTATCGTTATCCACTTGCAAGAAGCTACCGGTACAACCAATTTTGACCATTTAAGGTCACTTGTATCAGACATTTTTTGCGCCCATTTGCCACGTCGTCGCGTAGAGCGAAATTCTTCGAAACGCTAGAGGTTATTAATTATTTTATTTATCGACATTTTTATTAGCGATTGCAATCTGTGAGCTGTGCTTGCTGTTGAAAAAAAAAATGGTTATAAATAAATCGTGGCTATAATCCGGCCAACCGCTACCAGTAGCAAGATCTGCCATTCCGAACAAGCTACTCCTATTGGTAATCTCGAAACGTGTGCTTTCCAGCGTGCTCTTCAACTACCGGATCGCGGATAACACCGCCACCGTCGCCGTAGCACCAACCAATGCTGAATGACCGTGCCAGCATAGATTACAGTAGGCAAGTACGCCTTTGGAATTTGGCGAGTTTCGCCTAACCGGTCTTTGAGATGGATCGGATGGCGGCTTGCACGGTTCGGCATCAAAGGCGGAGATAAATGCGAGTCGCATTGCTGGGTTCCTACTTGATTTGTTGTTTTTAGTGGGAAGAGGAAATCTTGATGCACGCTTATCACATTCATAATTAGGTGTTGGCATGGAATTTTTATCCGTTCGATCATAAATGTGTAATTGATTTTTCTCTAGAAAAAAAGGAAACTAACAAAAAGTCAATTCTTTCTATCCAACGAAGTGCACTAGCTATAAGTATCCATAGTGTCAATGGATTTTAATTAGTTCTAGACATTATTTTGAAACACTTGGATCATTCAGATTGTTATCGTATTTGTTGACCTCAACAGAAAAAAAGCAGTAGTACATATATGAAAAAACTATGTTTTATAACAATTAAATTAATATTAATTCAAGCTATCAAACTACAATTGATAAATATTCATGCCTAATCTCTAAACATGGTTAGGATAAAGTTCAACACTACAATTAACTGCAATAAACATATTAGCAGCATTCGCTTCAAATCGATTGTTAGATTTGTACCGTTTGCAAATTATGTAATGATCGATAATGACATTAATGACACTGCAAAATACCGCCATTACCAATCTCGTTGAACTTGACATAACCCGGCCAATCATCTACGGCGATTGCCTATCCTTTGCGAACAATTACCGGCAGTGCCAAAACCAAATTTAAATTCACTTGTTATTCCCAGACCGGAGCATGCCCGCTAGGCCTCGGCGGTTATTCGTCGTCGTAAACTAGTCGCCGTACACCGGAAATTGTTTTCGTTATAGACAAGAAAATGAAAAAAAAAAACGAACTCCGAACGCGAACGCTTTTCGATTCGAACACACCCAGATATCGTTCTTCTCTGCATGCGTTCTGCTCACCCCACCCGTCGTCCCACAATGCGTGATTATCATCAATTCATTCATGTTCTCGATCCCAACTTCCAAGAGCAACAACAACTATTTGCCGGGGAATTAAAGTGATTACACTTTTGAGTCCCCACACCCATCCACCGGCAGGGTAGGTACCGTAGGGGTGTGCGATACGGGATTTTTCGGTATTGAAGCGATGTTAAATGAATACGGCAAGCCGAATATTTGAATTCGTTATAATATTATCTCCAGCTTTTTACGCTTGCCGTAAGTCTACTAATGTAATTTAGTTTTGACGTATGCTATGTAAAATTTTTATATCGTAATCATAGTTACCAGGAAACATTGTCAAAAATTTTCACTTTTTTATGTTCTGATGCCTTTGATTGTCCCAAATTATGAATTATTACCGTTTTGACTCGAATTCCGAACATGACTCATATTCCAAACACTCGCATTTAGACGGCCGTTTCAATCCTATTCGCATAATTCTTTTTCTATCCATAGGATCTTGAATTCTTTTGTAACCTTGGCGGAGTCTCCGTACGAAGAATCGATGAAATTTTTAGTTTTGGGTCGCAAAAATTATTGTTCGGAATATGAGTCATATTCGGGTTATAAAAATTATTGTTCGGAATATGAGTCATGTTACATTTGAGTCAAAACGGTACTTGGTTATTTGAAATTTAATTTAACACTTCAAGACAAAATTTTGAAAACGACTTATCTGCCTTTGTAAACAAATATCGTTTGACGATTTGACGAATCTGATAGTACTCCCACGCAAACCAACAATATCAATAGGTAGGTGAAGGTTTCGGCTACTTGTTGATGGCATTGGTTTGCGTCGAAATGCTATCAGATTCGTTAAATCGACGTTCAAATCTTTGTTTACAAAAGCAGATGAGTTGTTTTGAAATTTTGTCTTGACTTATTCTTTCATTCTAGGTGGGCTAAAAAAATTGGCGCTGAAGCCGGAATAATAATTTTAAATTAACTTACTCGGGGCAAGGTTTAAGTTACTCTCAGGTCGTCTTCAAGCCTCAGGGTCGACTCTACGATCGTCACATAACGCGACCAAAACAATATTACTTCTAGTTGTTCGACTCCTGCTTTCATGGACTCACGTAAGATTTCCGACATTGACAACAGTTCCCCTCCTATTTGCGACTGTCCTTAATCACTCGCATTACCCTATGAGGATACTATTCTACAATAATTGTAGCATTGTTAAAAGAAACCCGAAATGTTCTCGACGACAGATAAATAACTTTTGACTATTTTCATTAAAAGCTGGGAATGTCGTACATTAGACCATCATGTCAGACGTTGTCGAAGAATTTGATGACATCTTACAGGGTCATGGTGGATGCATCCCAAGTAACATTTTTAGTTTTATAACACTCTTGAAGACCATGATTTACTCTACAAGAGTGTGATAAAACCTGTATAAAACCAAAAAGTTTCTGCATATTTAATTGTCTCTGAATTTGTTAAATGATGGTTATTTCAAGCACACAACCGCTTAATCTTCCGGGATTTGCATGTTCCTGGATCACTCATGCAGTCCCGCTCGTCTTGGGAACGTCAAGCGAGCTTTTTTCGAAGGTGTTGTACTTTTTACAACGACGCGAGTCCCGGAAGGTTAAAGTATCATCGTCGTCTGAATGATTGTAAAAAAGGCTTTACAAATTTTCGGATTCCATTTGTACTACCAGTGTTGGTAATGGTCCGAGAGAAAGTAAAGAATGAAGAGGGTTAAAATAGTGCAAAAGAAAGGAAATGGAATAAGAAAATTATTTTGAGCTTTTTAGTGGAATGTTTTCACCTGTCATAAGACGAGTTTATACAATCCCATTGAATTCCACCACTTAAGTGGTGGAATTCAATGGGATTGTATAAACTCGTCTTATGACAGGAGGAAATGGAAGTTATAGCCCGATTTTTAAAACGAACCTTGAACAGATAGGGAAAAATGTTTTTTTAATTTGTTTTTTTTTTATGTTTTTATTAGCGAGACCTTCAGCCCAAGGCTGGCTTGTCTCGCTTGCTGGAAAAATGTCGTCAAATAAATTATACATGAGTCCAAACAATACCAAGGGAGTTGTAGTAGCAAGTGGAGAGAGGGAAATAATGTAAGAGTCTTCTTGTAATTTTTTAAGTAATGATGTACTTGATACTTAATGGGCTACAGGTCTTCGATGAACCTACGCCGAATGGAGTATCCTTCTCCACTGGACTCGATCCTGGGCCAATCGCTTCCGGTCGCCCTGAACATTGAGCGCCCTCAGGTCCTCTTCAACTACAAAAAGCCATCGTGTACGCGGCCTTCCACGAAGCCTGCGGCCTCGTCCGGGATCTCTACTAAATATTATCTTCTTCGACATACGAACAACGTGACCAGCCCACCGTAGTCTGCCGTGTTGAATAAGCTCAATAATATCCAGCCCTTCATACACCTGGTAAAATTCGTGATTCATGCGACGCCGCTAGATACCGTTCTCCTGTTTACCGCCGAGTATTGTCCGCAGCACCTTATGCTCAAACACTCCGAAAGCTGTCCGATCAGCCTCCTTTAACGTCCATGTCTTATGGCCCTACAAAGCCACAAGAAGAATTAAAGTAGTATACAGCGCGAGTTTTGTTTTCGTTTGCAGACTACGGGACTTAAGCTGGTTACGAAGTCCGTAATAAGCCCTATTTGCAGCTGCAATACGCTTTTTCACTTCGCGGGTAACATCATTATCGCATGTCACAAATGTTCCAAGATACACAAATTCTTCTACCACTTCAATTTTTTCACCATCCAACACCATTTCGCTACCACCACCACTAATGAACCCACGATGATTGCCAGCGACCATGTACTTCGTTTTGCTGGTATTGATCGTGAGTCCAATCCTCGCTGTCTCCCTCTTAAAAGGCACAAAAGCCTCTTCCACGGCACGGCGATCAATCCCGATAATATCGATATCGTCCGCAAATCCCAGGAGCATATGTGATCTTGTTATAATGGTACCACTTCTTTGCACACCAGCTCTCCTAATCGCTCCATCGAGCGCTATATTGAACAGTAGATTCAAGAGTGGATCACTCAGCTTTAATCCATCTAAGGTAACAAATGACGTCGATATTTCATCCGCAGCCCTTACACCTAATTTCGTTCCGTACAACGTTATACAAATCAGTCGTACCGGTATCAGCCAGAAAACTATGTTCAAGCTTAATTTGCCATAATTAATTCCGTTTCACTGAATCGTACGTCGTCTTGAAATCAATAAACAGATGATGTGTCTGCAAGTTGTACTCCCGGAATTTATCAAGGATTTGTCTCAGGGTAAACATTTGATCCGTCGTTGATCGGCCCTCACGAAAACCTGCTTGGTATTCGCCGACGAAGGACTCTTCAAGCGATCTCAATCTGTTGAACAGAATACGGGACATAATTTTGTACGCCGAATTAAGGAGAGTTATTCTTCGGTAATTAGCGCACTCCAGTCTGTGCCCTTTCTTAAAGAGAGGGCGAATGAGGCCATCCAACCAGCTAGCAGGCATTTCCTCGTCTTCCCATATTTACGACATAATATGGAGCAGAACTTCATAAAGCTGATCACTGCCATGTTTGAGAAGTTCAGCCAGGAGCTGGTCCTTCCCCACAGCCTTATTGTTTTTCAGCTCTTTAACAGCTTTTTCAACCTCATCTAGTGTAGGTGACTCCACAGCTTGTCCATCGTCACTAATATTTATTCTGTTCACCAATGCACCGTCACTTCCTCTATTCAACAAAGTCTCAAAGCAACACTTCCACCTGGCACTTCGGTTTTATCTGTCAGCAAATTCCCTTGTTGGTCATTGCACATGACGGGAGATGGCGCTGTCTTTCTCCGCACGCCATTGACAGACTCATAAAACCTCCGCATATCGTTCTGCTCCATTTTTTCCTGCGCCTCACTAATAACTTGTTCTTCGTACTCTTTTTGCCTTTCTCGTATACTAAGTATACGGTAAAGGCTATATGATCGCTTCAAAAACAAACTTTTTATAGAAGGCCCGGAGACCCATAGTGTTATATACCGATCGACTCAGCTCGACGAATTGAGGTGATGTCTGTGTGTATGTGTGTGTGTGTGTGTGTGTGTATGTGTGTGTGTCTGTGCGCACCCCACCCAAAAAAAAATGTCACTCATTTTTCAGGTACTTATCCTTAACCGATTTACTCGCAACAAGTTGCATTCGACGCAGGATACTCTACCATTGTTTCCTATTGAAAATTGGTCAGATCGGACTATGGGCTCGGAAGTTATGGCCAAAATACCACTTTTTTTATTAAAAAAATGAGTAAAAAAATGTCACTCATTTTTCAGGCATTTATCCTTAACCGATTTACTCGCAACATGTTGCACTCGACGCAGGATACTCTCCCATTGTTTCCTATTGAAAATTGGTCAGATCGGACTATGGGATCGGAAGTTATGGCCAAAATTCCACTTTTTTATAGAAAAAATGAGTAAAAAAATGTCACTCATTTTTCAGGTACTTATCCTTAACCGATTTACTCGCAACAAGTTGCATTCGACGCAGGATACTCTCCCATTGTTTCCTATTGAAAATTGGCCAGATCGGACTATGGGCTCGGAAGTTATGGCCAAAACACCACTTTTTTTTATTAAAAAAATGAGTAAAAAAATATCACTCATTTTTCAGGCACTTATCCTTAACCGATTTACTCGCAACATATTGCACTCGACGCAGAATACTCTCCCATTGTTTCCTATTGAAAATTGGCCAGATCGGACTATGGGCTCAAAAGTAATGGCCAAAATACTATTTTAATAATACACGAGAAAGGCACCATCACCGCTAGGTGGATTAATCAGGGTTTTCTTCTTGCGGTGGGTTCGTTTTTCGGCTGCTCTTGCTTCCTTGTACCGATCTCTATTCAACCAAAATCCGGCTTCTGGCAACGTTCTTCTCGTCTGTCACTCTCTGACACTCCACATCGAACCAACCCGTCCTGGGTCGCCTCTGTGCAGTGCCTACCACTTCTCGTGCTGTTGTGCTCACCGCTCCATGGATCGACTCCCATAGATCGTTGATGTGGTCGCTAACGTTGATTGCACTTATCCGTTCGTTGAGCTTCTCAGCCAATGCTCCTTCCACCGACAATCGCTGGATATTGCAACGCATCGTTCGCTGTGATCTTTCGTTCGATGCAGTTGACAACCGTGATCGAATTTTACTGACAACGAGGTAGTGATCAGAGTCAATGTTCGGACCACTGAATGTCCGCACATCGATAACATCCGAGAAATAGCGCCCATCCACCAGAACATGGTCTATCTGGTTGCAAGTTTCACCATTTGGGTGTCTCCAGGTGTGCTTTCGGATGTTCTGTGCAAATAGGTGCTACTGATGGCCATCCCTCTGACAGCAGCAAAATTTACTAGCCGTAGGCCGTTGTCATTGGTAGCAGAGTGAAGGCTCTCCCTACCGATTATGGGACGGAAAAAGTCCTCTCTAGTCATTCTCGGCTAAATGGCCATTTCTACCAAATTACCATTTCGGCCTAAAGGCATTCTCGCTTATTTTGTTAAACGACTTTTTCAGAAAAATGGCCAGTTCAGCCAAATGGGTTTCTGCCTAATCCAAATGGCAACTAGGCTAAGCAGCTTTCGGTCAAATCGATTTTCTCCCAAAGTTATATGAAATATGAATATATCACGTGCGTGCGTACATTCTAAACCCCACTGGCTGGCAGTGATATTATGGGAAAAAAAGCTGACAGTATTGCAGTCAGATTTAGTTCAGTAGTTAGAAATTGTTAGCTCTATTGCAGCGCCAGTGACCCATTCAGGCTGCCTGGTATTTCATTACCAGTCCGAGGTCACTTTTGCTTACAATGGGCTCGCCCTGTTTATGTTATGACTAGGATCCCGAAATATTTTTCTCGCAAAATCCGCGCCATTTCCGTGCGGCGTAAAACCCAATCCGCACCACGTGATAAGTGATTTGTTTTCTCAGCGGTTTGACTTAATCGAGCTAAGATGTTGAAAGAACTTTGAAGTAGCTCCGAAGCAAATGATTCGTATTCTCATCGGTTTTCACTTGTAATGTCGAAGGTTCCAGATTGAATGATTTGTTGTTCTTATCGGTTTCGAGTTGACATGATTTGTTTTCGGAATAAATGATTTGTTTTCTCATCGGTTTTCTGCTTGTGTTGTCGAAGGTGCTCTTGGAGTGTATCGGATTGTTGCAGCTTTCGATGGTAAATGTTGTGTAGGGCGGATTGTTCGTGTAAAAAAAGGTTAATGCGGTGGACCAGCAGAACGCAACGATTCAAATTTGAGTTAGGATGTATTTGAAAATGGGAATTGAGTACGGATATTGGATTGTTAAATTAGACTTGGCTGTAATTTTTAAAAAATGAGATGTAAATAGTTGTTTATGGAAATCCCAAGTCAACGGTTTTTTTTCTCTTTCTGGTGAGAGAAGAAGGGGAATGTGAGGGTGAGATATATTAGAAAATAGGTAATCTACTTGCAGCGTGCATTAATGACAGATATGCAAATATCATTCGTATAACGGTTTGGTTGCCAACAATGACTAGTGAATAGCAGGCCATGACCTTGCCTCTATCCTCGTCGGGCAACGAACAGAGTTGCACGCTGGATAAAGACAGCACACCAGCGATCACACAAACGGTTAGCTCGTTCGGCGGAATTGGGTCAAACAAATAGTTCAGGATTTGTCATATTAGTTCCCCTCCATTTTTTTTTTTGCAGAAATCTAAGTGCTCTTTGAACTACTTCCGAAAGTCCATCCGGTATTATTTTTTGTAAATTCGTATATTCCTCTAAAATAATTTGCGGAAAATCTTCGGAAAGTAGATTCTCTGCGAAATAATACTTGTATTAATTTAAGGCGTAATATTTACAGAAATTCCTGGAGCCACTGGTGTAGGATTTTTTTTACAAAAATGTCTCAGGGAATACTTACAAAAAATCAGGCGGGAATACAAGTGGAAATTGCTCCACGAATTCCTGAGGAAATCTATTTTGGAATACCAGACATTCTCTGGTTAATTCCTGTGGAAAATCTGACAATATTACGAAAATTCTTCATCAAATTCATGTGGATTTTTTCCAGAAATATATTCTCCTTAATTTCATATTGGGTCCAAAATCCCTACGTCGTTAACGGTTGTAAAAGAAAGTGTATCGGTCAAGAATACATAAACCGATGTTGTATAAATTCTGGTAATAGTGTGATTAAGTAAAAATGATATTTTTGTGTTTGTGATAAATTAAAACATGTTTTGGGCTGAGCATCTTCTGTTGCTGAAATGGGAACATTTCAGAATGAATGAACCATCAGCCCAAAAAGTCAGGCACATATGAACTCTGCTCTGGGGTGTTTTGCTAGTGCGTTTGAAGCCATAATATAGCATTCTGTTCTGTACGTCAAACAAGTCCGAAAATTTCGAAGAAACATTTCCATCTATTTTTAAATTTCACATTAAACAATTTTCCTTACAACTCATAAGTCGGAAAAAAATCTAACGCATTCAGGATGATTAGATTCAATGTTCCCTGAAAGAAAAACGTATGTCGATTCTCCATTTTAGTACCCAATTCTTCTTGATCTTGCAAGAATTATTTATAAAATTATGGATATGTACCAAAACATGTAACAATTTTTGTAATATCGATTGTTGTAAAGACCGTAAATCGCTCTAGATAAATGCTATGAAAGCAATATAAAACCTTTCATACTGTAAAAAGAAATAATTATTTCCTGGCGGACAAACGTGGGAAAACTTTTGTAGAAGTATGTTATATATTATGGATAAAAAATCATAAACTGATATTTGTCGAAATAACGACAAAATTGACGAGATAAAAAATAGATGTTGATGTAAATAAATAAACATGTTTTTCATGTGTCAAAATATTAACAAGCGGTGTTCTTCCTTCATATTACTTATTGAATGAATGGTCAAGAGTGTAAGTGCTCAATCAGGGCTTGGGAAAATTCGAAAAAAAATGTAAGCATAGATGTCAGTCAGGAATTATATTCTCAAAAATGTTTTGCTATCGAAAATAAAGGCCCATCGCATTTGAAATTTTACTCAATAAATTTTCACCTTAAACTAAATCCGCGCCAAATTCGTGCGAGATCCTAAATTCGTTAAGTGAATCCGTGCCAAATCCACAAAAATAACGGAATTCGCGTAGTCGTAATAACCCTGGAATGGTAGCATCGATTGGATAAAGGATCCAGAAACTAAAATTCCAGTTTAGTCAATCCAACACGTATTTAGTTTTTGAAATAAAATTAGAGCGCAAACAAATTGAAACAATCTCAAAAAATCGGTAGCACCAGGAACCAACCGGAAACCGGCTTCATAGCAGATACTCCAAATCGTGAGCCCTTTGCTCCTAATTATCTTCAGACGTCACATTGTGGATGCTCAGTCAGGATGGCGGTGACTTCCTTAAATCCAGCTTCAGTAGTACGAGTCCAATCGCATGCAGACGGCAAAAAGCCACAGAGACATAAAAAGCAACTAACTAAATTTAATAAAATATAAATAATATAATATAACTAGATTATTTGTAGACGCAGTAGCGCCCGTGGCAAGTGTTTTTTTATATATGAACGGTTCATCAATTCATGCATTAAAAAATCAAAACTTTCAACGTCTGTTGTCTGTGATTTTTTTCATCAAATGCTGTGTCTGGTTGTCACTGTTTTTGTTTTCTGCATCTGATAGTAAAATAGAATTGAAGTGTCAAATATTCTATTTTTTGTGAGAATTTCCCCGCGTGCTGCGTCTGGTTGTCTAGTCACCGGAGAGGCAAACAGGGCTATTATATTTATAATGATATTATAAAGATGAATTCATTACAGATCGAAAATCATATAAAATAATTTCACCATCCTCTCATTTAAATATCGGTTGACCAAAATTGTTATCAATGTTATCGAAATACCGCATACCCTTATTGATCACATGTAACTGCTGCCAGCTCAGCAACGCGCCACTCGATTCCAAGATCGGTATCGGCCAAACATTACGTTCGCCTTCACGCTGTTCAATCACTGTCGAAATCATCAACTGAGACTCACAGACTGAGTGAGCGCTGATGGGCCGATGGGGGACGAATGCGCGCACGAGTCGAATCTGTTTTCTTCTACATCGCACTACTAGTAGTAGTAGTCGTAGAAGGTAGGCACCTACCTACAGGTAAGGTCGAGGAAAGCAATGAACAACGCAAAACAAATATCCCCACGGGGACGGAACTGCCTCCCGGTCCCACAAAACTTGGACATTATTTTTTTCCACTGAAATTTCGATTATCATCGTCTCGTCTCGACCGAGCAACCCAAAGCCCAGGAAATCAGTGCCAGATACGCGTGTTCGACTGCTCAATTTTGACATATTAATGATTGAATTATTGAAATCATACTTCAAAGTATTAATAATTTGGTGATACCACCTCTCCGGCGACGGCGGCGACGACGATGAATCGTCGGAAAAAAATTGGCCTTGTGTGTAGGGGAGACTGAGTCTTAGACTTGAGATAGACGACTGATTTCGAAATCAGTCGACACCTCAGGTGGAAAGTGACAAACAACGCTAATCCCGCGCAGAGTAGATAGTAGATGAGTTCACGTACCGGGAATCAAATGCACAGGATGTGGTTTTTTGACGAGAATACTTCAAACTCCACCATGATATCACAGACGAAATTTGTAATAAATCGATGTCTAGGTGTCTGTCATGAGTTATTCATCTTTAAGGTTTTTTAATAACATTTTACATCTCCAGAGTCCAAACGATGTATCAAGCAATCATAGCACTAATGATAAACCAACATCCCTTACAGAAACTCATCACACGATTGTAGGTGGGAAAGCTTGTCCTCCAGCTACGGAACCATGCTGTACAGCGTACAACATTACACAGTCGAACAGGCACCAATTTCAGATCGTCAACCACCACGCCGCCGCCGGCACGGATGAGCACACACGATTCCACCCATCCAATGATTGGCCTCAGATGGCCCGGCGACGACGGCACGCCAAGGTTAATCCCAGCTAAGTAAATATTGGGCACATACGATCACGCGAAGAGCGTGGGTGTAAATTTGCTCACACGTCTGCCCTCGCGCAGCGGACGACCTCGTCATCGCTTCCATAACGTGGTTCTTTTTTGGACGGACCATATGACTGGTGGTGGTAGGCTGCCTCAAAAGCGGTAGTGAACTTTTTGACATGATGCCAAAATTTTCACCCAAGAGAAGTCTTCAATCATCCGAGAACTCCCCACCTTACAATCGTCGTCGATGACTGTCATCAGTGTGATCGTCGTCGTCGCCGCAAATTCTAGCCTTGGGCAACACCTATAATCAAAAAGACGCATGTGACGCGCATCTCTGCGTACAAATTATCCTCGGATCTGCGAACCTTACACTGCAGCACACATTGATGTAGCTAGGAGATTTTAAGGGCAGTTTTTTTTTATGTAGGGGCTAGAATAACTGATCAACGAGAAGGCAAGGCTCAAACAGTTCAGCATCTGACTAGTATCTAGGGGCTGAATAATAAATATTTTTTTCCCAAAAGATTGTTAATCAGAACGGAAATGTGTGAAATTCGTTAAAAAAAGTTTAACAGGTCAGGATGGTTTCGATTATTTAGTAATTTGGGCTTGCTTAAAAATTCGAGGTATCATGAACATGTGTGACAATGCGAATGACGTTTTAAATTAAAAATTGATTAAATAAGTCGAATAACGTTTGGTCGAATGACATTTCAATCATAGGGACATTTAATCGAATTGGGGTTAATAGAAAATTAATATTAAAATGAAAAAAAATTAACAAGACAAACTCTTTGGTTTTGTTAAAGAATGCTTCGTAAATCCTAGAAAAATTCCGGTAATTTTATTGTTGCCCACTCACATTATTATTTTTGGGCAAACCAAGAAACCATCAATTTTCATTTTACATTACTTTTATTATTCGGATGGTTTAATTGGCAAGTTTCAAAGAGAACTTTGAATCAGACACCATTCTGTCATTGGCAAATAAAATCGTATTCCTGCAGGCCTGCTAAACGTGGAACACGAAAATGCTCTTTTTATAGGACTCTAACTCTAAGCTACTGCCAGATGCATTCCTCAGCCACTCAAAGTAAATCACAGATTTCTTTAAAATGGAATATACTTCTCAGCAGCAGAATTGTAATCTGTAAACAATTTTATAGAGTTCGCAGTTAAGCAATGAGAAAAAGAATTTCGAAACGAATGCAATTAAGTAGCTTTCAATGAACGAAAATTAAAAATATTTTAGAGGCGCAATTTTAACAGAGTCAGATCTTAAATCGTGTAAGAATATTATTTTATCGCTGCGACACAAAGAATTGTATCATATTTACAAAATTATTTTCTTGACAACCGATAACTGTTATTCATCATTGGTCAAATCAAATACTATCGAATAGCACATTCCAACCTGAAATTCCAGCCCAGAAGATGATATAAGTAGAAAAAAAATGTACGCAACTAACATTCACCTTAACAAATTCCGAAGCAACCAGGGACATTTGTTTCCTCTACGACATCTCATAATTCCTGAGCGGGGCGAAGATAGATGTGACGTTGCCTGCGAAAGACGTGACTGGCCAGCTACTGACCAACCCAGCGAACCAGCTGAAATGTTGTTGGCTCAATCACTTCGAACATTTTTTTTTCAAGTGCCAACCAGGCCACCACCTGCCCACCTCATCATGATCCGCCCACATCCATGCCTATCACAATCGTCAATACCGAAGCTCCTGATCTATTGCATGAGAAACAAACGACCATCCAAATATATTCAAAGCTAACCATATGGCATGCGCTCTCCATCCCTAATGAACGACAAGAAACTGATAGCATAAGCCTCTCTCAATCATAACAAAACATGAAACCAAGTTTATTGCAACCTGATACAACATACAAGTTAGATAAAAAAAAACTCTGAATCTGCTGAACAGCCCCCACCGACAAGCTATAATAAAACGCTCAATTTTCGCTCATTAGCCATTGGGGATAATGGTTTTCCGCACAGCTGTTTAAAACAACTTAAGGTGATTATACAATTGAACATTTTTGGTAACATTTTTGGCCAAATTGAAAAATTCTGAATCCTTTTCCAAAAAAAACGTATTCTGGCAAAAAATACGAAAAAAAAACTATGTTCAGGAATGTATAAAAAAATTTCGTTTGTTTGTGAAACTACATATGTCCACGTACTTTGAAGAGCAATTATGGAGTACTGCTTACAGTTTTTGCACTGGAAGTGCCCCAGGGTGTTGAGTTTTGCCAAAAACTATTAATCTGTATCGAAGAAATCGAAAGGGTCGGTGCCAATTTGTTCAAAAACAGTTTTTTTTGACACGTGGATTCTTTTTCGCAAATTTCATATCAATTTGTCCATTTCGAAACATGGCACAGCCAAGATATTTAACAAAAAAAAATGGTTTTCGTACGGCCGAGTTGCCGAATAATATGCAATTAATTGTAGTTTTTTTGTTGTTGGGCGATCGCATCGATCGTAACCGACACCACTGCATCCGACCATTATCAAGCATAGAATAACGAAAAAAAATGGGTCCTCTTCTTTCATGCATATTCGTAGACCCACCGGCAGCTCTCCCACTGGCGACTGCATGCTGTGAACATACACACGCACACATGCACGAGCAAAAAAGCACGTCAGTACGCGCTGCTGTCACAAACTGGAATGACTCGCACACGGCAGGCACTGCTTCTCTTATACACAAAGAAAATCTTGCGGTGGACCCGAAGGCCCGTGACATACATCATTCTGATGTCCGTGTTGGGAATGCATGGAGTTGGTTACAAATAAAATTTAAAATGGCTTTGACAAGAATTTAAATTTTCAATAGCTTATCGTCAATTATCTAAAATTTCAATGAAATTGACAAATTGCTAGAGAGCGTCCGAGTCGATTGATATATAAATACACAGGATTCTGTTTTACACGATTTTTTTTTCATTCGTATTTTTGATCGTGTGACCTCAATTTACCACCGAAATCTTTGACACATTCAAAAAATCCTGAAAAAATCAAAGAAAAATCACATGATAATTAATATGCGTTAAAAATTTAGGATGAGTGTAAAATTGTGAAAATGTAAATCGTGTAAAAACAGAATCCAGTGTATTCAAAATCCATCGAAAGATCAAGGCGCTAGAAACGTTCGAAATCGTCCCTTTCATCGTAACGCTCTCTATTTTTTAAATGACACGCAGTATAGTAAATAAAGACGTAAGTCCTACGTCAAAAAGCACGTGGTTCCCTAGATGGCTGTTTTGTAGCTTTGTTGTGTTATCACCTTGAAACGCATCATTTCCCTTCGCAAATGGTGCATTTTAAAAGAAATTATTATTGGAGTATATTCCCCCAATTTAGTTTATTATCATTTCGACTTGAGATAAATTATGCTTCAGAAATGATAAGAGATTTTTCCTTTCTATCTGTATTCAATCCCTGTTCAAGACCATATCGAGTAAAAAACGCTCAAGTTTTAACAAATGGTGTTGTTGGTGCTATTGAATGTCTTCAAGCATTAACAAGTTCTCGTAAATGTCAATAAATGCCTGTGAAGTCCAATAATTGACTACACGTGAGGATTTAATATATGTTAGTTAAGGCAAATGAGTGTCAATAAGTTCCCTTGAATACCGCTGAGTAACTGTGAGTTCATTTGAGTTTCCGTTAGTACCAATGTCTGCCCACAAGTGTGTGTGAATGCACGTAAGTGCCTATCAGACTTAATAAGGTTCTATAAGTTCTTATAAGTGTCTTCTATTGAGTTCCAATGACCATGATGATGAACCAACATCAATGGATGATTTTGATCCCTTAAGTGCCACTGTATTGAGAAACGAATGCCTGTGAGCTTCCAGTGCCAGTCAAACCAACTCATTGGTATTCGTGAGCACTTAGGGACACTCAATTGATCTCATTGGTAATCATGAGAACTCATAAACAGTAACGGAATCTTTTCTGTTCTAGTGTACATTCAAAAGCACTCTAGAGCACTCATTGGCAATCACAGAACGCTCATACATTCATACATACTTTTGGCACTTACTGGCATTTTAGGGCATTTATCGGCATTCACCGAAATTCAAAGGCACTTCTTTGCACTCACGTTACACACTTGCCCTTACTGACATTTATTGGCATTCATAGCAACTTGCTGCAATTCGTTGATATTTACGAGTACACACGATTTTCACGAACATTCATTTGCTTTAGTGGCCTGTTACCGTTTAGGTATCTCCACCCTAGGGAAGAAGTTGAAGCAGAGCGAGAGAAGCAACAAAAAAGAGCCAGAGACGAACAGCATACTACTGTTCGTCATAAAGAGAATGAGTTATCTTTTGAAATATGTCATTTTTAATTGTTTGCTAATTAAACTGTAACTATTAAATACTAATTAAGCCTAGAGGAGAATAATGAATATCTTATATTAAAGTCTTAAAACTATACAAGGATTAAACTATAAACAATTAGCTTAGGACATCAAACAAGTTATAAAACAGCACTCCGATGAAACGGTCATATTAAAATTAAGTTACATCTGACATACACTAAACAAATACAAGCATTATTTGGGATCTGGGATTTAAAAGGAAATTTAGACGACGGAGTATGTACAAGGAACGTTTGGAAAGGGAGGGAAATTGAGGGTCAGCTACCGGTCCTAGACAAAAGGCGATTTCTTTCCCAAGCCAACCAGCAAGCTAGATAGTTGCATCTTTGGAAGTCTATTAACCTAAAACAATAATTTGAGTGAAGCCGTGTTATATTGCTCCAAATAGGCTAGTGGTGAAAGTCTGCTTGCATAGAGACCAAGCAAGAATCAGGTATAAGAATATGTGAGTGGACCGGTTAGCTCGAACATTATCCTCTTTTCCAATTCCCCTAATTAGGACCCATAGGTATTTATTACCTAAGCCCTCGTGGTCAGCCCCGAGCATCCGAGGGTTTCGGAAGATTCGACCAGAATAGCTGAACACCTATTATTGAACACCTATTGCATAGGTGTGGACGAACCGTCGGAGAAGTCCGTAATAGCGACGCATCCCCTTCCCATCCACATCGGCTCAGCAAACTGAATTTGTGCTCCGAGAGAGAACCAATGAGGACCAGCATTCGTCCGTAGCCCGATTCATCCGTCCAAGAACCGCTGGGGAACTCAAGAGAGGCGAGGTTTTATCGTCGTCTTCATCAGCCGATCGCCGCATGGTAACGTACACCAGCGCATGGTCCCCTTCCTCATCAGCAGTGATCCCCAAGCCGGCCGGCCGCCACCCTTATACTACACACTCACACTACCATTGTAAGTACACAATAAAAGTTGGTGAAAAGCATAGACCGTGTTTGTATTTCCGATCAGTGTTCCGAGCCGACCCTGAAGTTAGTGTTGAGAGGCCTCAGCTGGTAGCGGAGCTCAAAGGGAGTCCCAGCAGATAACAGGCCAATCACGGGAATGCTTAAGCATTCATTCACACTCACAGGCACTCAAAAGCACTCACGATCACTTTCTGACAAGCATGAAAATGTTTGGCAATCTTTTTAACCATTTATCCTGCCATACTGTCAAAGAGGCAGATGAAGAAAAAATTCAAATTTATGTCACCGTACATTTTTTTTTTTGGCAAACTGTTTTGGATTTTTTTGGTGTATGAAATTTGACCGAAAAAATGTAAAAAAATCGGAGAAGAAGTGTTTTACAATACTTTTCTCTACAAAGCTCTACGGCACTCAATGGCATTATTGAAAATTCATGGGAACTCATTCGCACTCACTTGTACTCCCGGGACTCATTGACAGTCATGGAAACAGATTTGCGTTTACAGGCACACAGTTGCACTTATGAGTACTGTTTGCACCTTACACTAGCAGGCACCTTCAGTATTCACGGGCAGTCATGTGTGCTCACTGAAACTTGTTGGCACTCACCAGTATTGCTAACTTGCGTATGAGGCCGTAAAGATTGGCATTTGAGTATGAACCTACAAACACTGGAGCTCACAAAAACTCGTGTTGCAGTTGAGAGCGCGACTGATCGTGTTATTCGTGTATTCGCCTTGACCCGCGTTCGAGAAAATGGCGACGGGAAAAAGAGAATTACTGCTTTGCAGAGTAGGCTAGATGTACCAGTTGTGGTTATAGCACCAGTTGTTGCACTAGTGCTTTATATGCCAAATGGCCAATAAAATCACCGCAAACCAAGTTCAGATCGATAAAGTTTATTCATATGATACGATAACACTTTTTACCATTTAAAAACGCTGTTTATATTCATTATAGATTTGTCCTTAGGCCGATACAAATATTTAAAATCTATGTTGTCTCCCCCCCCCCTCGGATTATTTTTGCCAAGAAATAATATTTGGAGGGGGCAACAAAATAAAATTCGGATATTCTGAGGATTTTCAAAACATTCTTTAACAAATCCGAGGAGTTTTTTTAATTTTTTTAATTTTAATATTTATTCTTTATTATGCCCCCCCCCCCTTAACCTTTCGGAGACCAGTAGGACAAAAAGTTAATTAAATATTTGTAACGGCCTTATTTTTATATTCCTGGAAAATAAAATAAAATACATAATTATTGAAAATCCTTGAGAAAACTACCAAACTCTTGCAACATGCAACGGAAAATATTTTGACATTGTATTTGTTTATAGATACCGAATAAGTGCCAATGTTTTTCAATGATTCAAGGCCTACATTGATTTCATAGGGTAAATATTTTCTACCTCTTGAATGTCAGAAAGCTTGTCAGAAAGGCACTCACTCAGCCGCCATTATCGAGCGCAAAATACTGGATAGTTATTTGTTATTATTATAGTTATTTGAATTCGTGTTTGGCAATGTGTAATATGCATAATAACCATTACCGATACACGCAGAACAAATGTTGCAGTTTAGAATACTATATCGAGGGTTAATTTAAGAACCCACGATGTTTAGCAGATACCAAACCCGTTTGATTTAACCATGCACGCAGTAAAAAGCAATTGTGGCCCTTATGGAATATTGGCACATGAACTGAAACAGTGATGAATTTCTTCGAAACTGTGGCTAATTTTACCGAAATTTCATAGTAAATTCAAAAACAGTAACGAAATAGTAATTTTTACCACGGAAAGTTTTTCTGGGTAAGTAGGTATCTATCTTATCGATCTTTCGTCTCACGTGACTTGACATATGCAACCGCGCCAACGCGGCATAATTTGAATTGAGCAACAGTAGGCTCACGGTATACAGAATCAAGGTGGGCTCGTAAAGAAAATGACAGTTCAAAAGTGACTGCTATCGCAGTATGAACGAGTGCAAACTAAATCGTAGAGCGTTTTCTTGCTTCGTCCCGAGCAGCGATAGCAGTGACGTCAATTTTTTACTGTAAAAATTATATTTACATACGTGTCGATAGTGTCCTGTTTTTGTATGCCATGAGTAGGCCATGACTTACAACATGTTTGCAAAGCAACCAGCTTTTCCTCTGATTAGTTACGGACGATACGTAAGTACAATTTTGTTCCGATGGCACGAAGCCACATAGTCCTATGTCAATATCCGTGGTAACGAGCAAAGCTTATAATACTACTTTCCCGCAATGGCTTGGGCTGTATCATATCTTCGATATTGTGCGGGTCACTAAATGCTTTTGATGAAATACCCACGTTATAATTTGTCTCCATAAATCCCATTAAAAAACAGACGAGCTCGGTGGTCTAGTGGCTACCGCTTCTGCCTTATAAGCAGGAGGTTGTGGGTTCAATTCCAGGCTCGTCCCTTTCCTACTTTGTATTTCTATCTTAGATCTTTCTGTGTTTCACGTTCTCTACCAAAACGATTCCTACTGTTATAACCTTCCACACAATCCCAAAACCTCCCGTGGCACCTACAGGGGATGGAGAAAATAATTAGGATAGGCAAATTTTGGGTAAAATTAGATGTGTTATAACTATCTTAGTTTTCATCCGATTTTGACAATTCAGGCATGCCCGAACTAGAAAATTAATCTAGTTTGACGGTATGTCCATGGAACCGACTATTGCCACCGGATTCCGGAGATATTCCGGGTTTTTCGGAGGTAGGTTCAAAATCGTAAATTTGAGGTGGATATTAGGGGAAGTTGTGGTTAAAAACTGAATAATATTAGTAACCACAAATGAAGTAGGGCTCTTGCTGATTGGAACCATATATTGAGATTTGGAATCGGACCAGAATCAAGTGAGATATGGCCATTTCTTTATAATCGGTTCCAATCGATACTTATCAAAGGAATCAGGCCACAAATTCTTTTGAATCTCGCTTTTTCATAGGTCGTCCACTATAATTTTATTCTAGAAGGCCTCTAATGTGTCAAGAATGAAACACCAATTGAATAAACGGATCCTGGAGTCGCTGGGATGTCCCCGGGGAACCTGTGAATTGGGACATTTAAATTTTAGCACCAAAATCAGTCATTCGACGGCTCTTTTTTCATGGTTTTCGATCAGGAAGCGAAGTATGAATATAAAATGGTCAATTGACGGTTCTGACCGCTTCCAGGACCTACGGATCGGCCCGGGGGAACCTGTTGAAGGGGACATTTAAGTTTTAGCACCAAAACCAGTCGTTCGAAGGCTCTTTTTTCATGGTTTCGATCAGGAAGCGAAGTATGAATATAAAATGGTCCAATGACGGCTTTGGCCGCTTCCAGGATCTACGAATTGGCCCCGGGGAACCTGTGGAAGGGGACATTTTAGTTTTACCACCAAAACCAGTCGTTAGACGGCTTTTTTTCATGGTTTTCGATCAGGAAGCGAAGTATGAATATAAAATGGTCAATTGACGGTTCTGACCGCTTTCAAGACCTACGGATTGGCCCCGGGGAACCTGTGGAAGGGGACATTTTAATTTTACCACCAAAACCAGTCATTTGAAAGCTCTTTTCTCATGGTTTTCGATCAGGAAGCGAAGCATGAATATAAAATAGTCCATTGACAGCTCTGGCCGCTTTCTGGACCTGTGGATTGGCCCCGGGGAACCTGTGAAAGGGGACATCTTAGTTTTAGCACCAAAACCAGTCATTTGAAGGCTCCTTTCTCATGGTTTTCGATCAGGAAGCGAAGCATGAATATAAAATAATCCATTGACGGCTCTGGCCGCTTTCTGGACCTGTGGATTAGCTCCGGGGAAGCTGTGGAAGAGGACATTTTAGTTTTACCACCAAAACCAGTCATTCGACGACTCTTTTTTCATGGTTTTCGATCAGGAAGCGAAGTATGAATATAAAATGGTCCATTGACAATTCTGACCGCTTCCAAGACCCACGGATTGCTCCTGGAGAATCTGTGTAAGGGGACATTTTATTTTAAGCATCATAACCAGTCATTCGACGGTTCTTTTCGATTGGTGTGTGATGATTCATACAACGAGCAGTGTGACGATTCATACAAAAATTCTAGAGGTTTAATTCATAAAGTGTCACGAAGGGGGGAGGGGTGGTTGAAAATCGCCGATTTTTGCGTAACATACTTTATGGATCTTCCCTGATTAGGAATCGAGAAATGAATATAAAAGGGATCATTGAGGGCTCTGACCGCTTTTTGGACCTACAGATTGACCCAGGAAACCTGTGGAAGGGGACATTTTAGTTTTAGCACCAAAGCTAGTCGTACAACGACTTTTTTTATGGCTTTGGATCAGGAAGCAAAGTATGAAGTAGGCAGGTTCCCCGTGAGCTATCCGTAGGTCCAGTAAATGGTCAGATCCTTCAATGGTCCATTTCTTGTTCATACTTGTTCATTCTGATTGAAATCCAAGAAAAAAGAGCCGTTCAATGATTGGTTTTTGTGCTAAAACTAAAATGTCCCTTTCCACAGTTCCCCGGGGGCAATCCGTAAGTCCTAGAAGCGGTCAGATCCATTAATGCTCCAATTTATACTCATTCTTCGCTTTCTGATCAAAAATCACGAAAAAAAAAGCCGTCGAGTTATTGGTTTTGGTGCTGCAACTTAAATGTTTATTTCCACTGGTTTTCCGGGGGGAATCTGTAGTTCCTGAGAGCGGTCAGAGTCATCAATGGTCAATTTTATATTCATACTTTGCTTATATTGCTTACACCAAAATCAATCATTCTACAGCTCTTCGTCGAATGATTGATTTTGGTATAAAAACTAAAATGTCCCCTTCCACAGGTTCCTCAGGGGCAACCAGTAGGTCCCGGCAGCGGTCAAAGCTTTCAATGGTCCTTTTATATTTATACTTTGCTTCCTGATCGAAAACCTATAAAAAGAGCCGTCTAATAACTGATTTTAGTGCTAAAACTAATATGTTCCCTTCCACAGGTTCCCCGGGGGCAATCCGTGGGTTGTGGAAGCGGTCGGAGCCGTCAATGGACTATTTTATTTTCGTACTTCGCTTCCTGATCGATAACCATGAATGAAGAGCTGTCGAATGGCTGGTTTTGGTGCTAAAACTAAAATGTCCCCTTCCACAGGTTCCTCGGGGCCAACCCGTAGGTCCTGGAAGCGGTCAGAACCGTCAATTGACCATTTTATATTCATACTTCGCTTCCTGATCGAAAACCATGAAAAAAGAGCCGTCGAATGACTGGTTTTGGTGGTAAAACTAAAATGTCCCCTTCAACAGGCTCCCCGGGGCCAATCCGTAGATCCTGGAAGCGATCAGAGCCGTCAATGGACCATTTTATATTCATACTTCGCTTCCTGATCGAAAACCATGAAAAAAGAGCCGTCGAACGACTGGTTTTGGTGGTAAAACTAAAATGTCCCTTCCACAGGTTCCCCGGGGCCAATCCGTAGATCCTGGAAGCGGTCAGAGCCGTCAATGGACCATTTTATATTCATACTTCGCTTCCTGATTGGAAGCCATGAAAAAGAGCCTTCGAATGACTGGTTTGGTGCTAAAACTTAAATGTCCCTTCAACAGGTTCCCCCGGGCCAATCCGTAGGTCCTGGAAGCGGTCAGAACCGTCAATTGACCATTTTATATTCATACTTCGCTTCCTGATCGAAAACCATGAAAAAAGAGCCGTCGAATGACTGATTTTGATGCTAAAATTTAAATGTCCCCATTCACAGGTTCCCCGGGGACATCCCAGCGACTCCAGGATCCGTTTATTCAATTGGTTTTTCATTCTTGACACATTAGAGGCCTTCTAGAATAAAATTATAGTGGACGACCTATGAAAAAGCGAGATTCAAAAGAATTTGTGGCCTGATTCCTTTGATAAGTATCGATTGGAACCGATTATAAAGAAATGGCCATATCTCACTTGATTCTGGTCCGATTCCAAATCTCAATATATGGTTCCAATCAGCAAGAGCCCTACTTCATTTGTGGTTACTAATATTATTCAGTTTTTAACCACAACTTCCCCTAATATCCACCTCAAATTTACGATTTTGAACCTACCTCCGAAAAACCCGGAATATCTCCGGAATCCGGTGGCCATAGTCGGTTCCATGGACATACCGTCAAACTGGATTAATTTTCTAGTTCGGGCATGCCTGAATTGTCAAAATCGGATGAAAACTAAGATAGTTACAACACATCTAATTTTACCCAAAATTTGCCTATCCTAATTATTTTGTCCATCCCCTGTATGAGAGGTCGTAGAGTTCTCTGCATCTTTCTTAAGTAGGTGTCCTACTAACCATCCTTCCCCTTCCTCAGCATTCGCAAGGACGTGGCCAGGACAGATCTCGACTATTGGAGAGTGCATTGCTTCCATCTAAGAGATAGTGATTAGTCCCAAATTAATATCTGTGGTAACGGATGAAAGAGATGCTACTCTCATACAATAGTCTTGGCTTGTACCACCTACGAATTTGTGCGAATTGCTCAATGCTAATGCTAATGCAATGCTAATAAATCCCATTAAAAAACATTAAAATAATTATTTTATAAAAATCGCAAAACTTTCAGAATATTAAAATCGTTTAGTTTTGAGAAAGTCGTGTAAAGACTTTCATGCAAGCAAAAATACAAGTATCAAACGCGATGCGAGAAACGGAGAAGCAACCAATCATACAGTTGGTTGGGGTCTCAAAACGAATAATAAAAAGTTTTGATCTAACATGATTGGCAAAAGCTTGCCTTTTTCATACAACTGTGCCTCACTCAGTCATATTTTTTCCATAGTTTTGACGAAGGATAAACATAAGGTACTGATTTCCAACTATTAAAGGCTTATTTGTTGCTGACAATGTATTCCTCGATCCTCTTGCTACGCCAATGGAGTCGCGCGACCGGGATATGGACCATGTCAAACGATGATTGCCGTTCGCGCTGGATGGTGAAGAGACTAACTTAGGGATCATGTCTCGTTTCGTTTTATGCTAAAATTATACAAATTACCAGCGCCAATCCGCCAGTGTTTGTTTTGAGGTGTGTGAGCTGTGAAATGCGTGCCGTCCCGGAATGAATCGATCTATCGACCGATCTCACATTTCGTAAATCTTCGTCAAATTGGCTCATAAAAATACAGCGATCGAAATTATGAACAAAAGGAAAGAAATTTTGGAATCAAGAGCAACATAATTTGATGAAATAGTTCTAAACAGAAATGGTATTTCCACTGTGGCCACACGTGAAATGTATTAACTCACTGTGCTTTTTTTTTGTTACGGAATCAGAAGTAATAGAGACATTGCTACGGCCATATATCCGTCTATAAAAATTTGTGAGCGGCTCTGTGTAAATTGTATTTCACGATGTTATTGAAAAAAATATTGTGTTGAGCCTAAGTTTTGAATGATATGCAATTTAAATCCATATAATTATTATCAGTTCAGTTCAATGGTAACGACTGAAAATTCATACCAGATGGTCAATGTCCTCACAACAATTAAAATAAAAAAAACTTACGAGTAAGCTTGGCATGTACTTTCTATTTTCATCGGCAAGAAACAACATGCCTTCTCTCGTAACTTTTACTATCTAAGCCACTCTTGGTACCACATTCAAGTACGTAATTCGCACTCATCATCAGAGCACATTAGTTACACACCGGTAACTGTCACAGTTGGAAAAACTCAATCACATCTGTCATCCCATCACAGCACCTTAGCTCACTACCGACGGCAACTGAATCCCTCGAACAAAAAACCCTCTCCCCACCAGTTGGAGGTCCGTGTTCACTGGAATCCGATCATAAGCAAATTAGCGTGTTCAAGGGCGCGCTTCGTCTGGCATGATAACGCGATATGGCGGGTCGCGTAATTCATCGTTGAAATTTTTTTTTTTTAAATAAATGCTCGAGTCAAAGTCACTTACATCAACATCGTTTCAACCCCCGCCACGGCGCCGCCATGCCCGGTGGAGATGTGATTCAGATCACGCTGTATGAGCGATTTACTTTACGAGTAATTTACCAGTCGTTGACTGAGTTCAAAACTGAAAGTGTCTCGGTCAATTTAGCACCCAGGCTGTCATATTTAGTTATGTTTTTTCCCTTCTGTCTGGCGGGACACGTACTATGGATTTACGAGTCCATGCTTTAACAAGTCGCCTGCGCCATTGTGCCCCGGTAATAGATCAATTTGGGCTTTGATGAGGTGCAGACCAAGTTGAAATAAAAAAGCTTGGCGCTGTTTCCAGGTGACAAAACTTCAATTCACCCTTTTCGAAACGTTGTGTTTTTGTTAGACAAAAATAACATCCGCCCACATATGTACGTTGTACATCACTCGAAAAGAACATGGTTCAGCAAAGTACACCATATAATAAACATCGAGGTTACGCAGTATGATTATTTGGCTTTGATTCAATTGCATTAGAAGCACTACGAATCACTATGATTTGAGTTTCTAGGTTCACTGCTGTTTTGCTTATATAAAAATAGGGCTTTGTACCTTGACTATATATTCGAGGGGCAATTTCTACAGTAAAACCGAAATAGAAGAACGGTTCGGCATTTCATCTCATAGCTCCCATTTCCATCCCATCAAAAACAAAGCAATGAAAAGGGATTTGATTTCAGTGAGATGAAAAATGGAACAGTTCCCCTATAGGCCCGCAATGAGTTTGTCATTAACGCTCTGCAATATATTCTTAGGTTTCCATAAGAAGTAGAACAATTGTGTGATGCCACCAGCTCAAATAATGAGAAGGAATCACATCCACCATTGCCTTATCAACGCCTAGAATCAAATTTACCACCTTATTCCAGGAAAACGCCTACACCCAAAGGACGAATCACATCTACCATTGCCGTATTCTGGACAAACTTCTATTTTCATAAAAGCAATAATTTTTAATTTTGAAGAAGGGATCAAATCCACCACTGCATTTTTGCTGGCAAACGACTACTTTCAAAGAAGGTATCACATCCATTCATTTATTAGGTTTTCTTCTAAACAGATAACACTGAATCAACAATTTGACGCCACAATACATGGTTCGAGTCCGCATCTCTCCATGCTCGAATGCGTCCCACGCTCGCCAAGCCGTTTTGCACCTGATCTGCCCACCTTGCTCACTGCGCTCCACGCCGTCTCGTACCTGCCAGATCGAAAGCGAACATCATCTTTGCAGGGTTGCTGTCCGGCATTGTTGCAACATGACCTGCCCATCGTACACTTCCGGCTTTAGCTACCTTCTGGATACTGGGTTCGCCGTAGAGTTGGGCGAGCTCATGGATCATTCTTCGCCGCCACACACCGTCTTCTTGCACATCGACGAAGATGGTCCTAAGCACCCGTCTATCGAATACTCCGAGTGCTTGCAAGTCCTCCTCGAGCATTGTCCATGTTTCATGTCCGTAGAGGTCAACCGGTCTTATTAGCGTCTTGTACATGACACATTTCGTGCGGTGGCGAATCATTTTTAACCGCAGTTTCTTCTGGAGCCCGTAGTAGGCCCGACTTCCACAGATGATGCGCCTTCGTATTTCACGACTAACATTGTTATCAGCCGTTAGCAAGGATCCAAGGTATCACATAAACAGTTGCCTAAACCATTTCAGGACGGATGGGTAATATATGCAAATATAACCCATCCGTCCTGAAAGGGTTAACCAGGTCTACTTTTAAAAAAGGGATCACATCCACCATTGCCTTAATCCGGACAAACGCTTACTTTCAAAGAAGGAATCGTATCCACCATTACCTTAATCCAGGCTAGCGTCTACTATTAAAGAAGAGATCACATCCACCATTGCCAAAATCCGGGTGAACGTCTACTTTGAAAAAAGGCGGTCATATCCACTATCGTCAAATGCCGAGCGAACGCCTTCTTTTGAAAAAAAAAATCACATCCACCATTGCCTTAATTCGAGCAAACGCTTACTTTTAAAAAAGAAATAGCATCCGCCATTTCCTAAATAAAGGATCACATCCCCCATTGGTTTAACCCGGCCAAACGCATACCGATAGATGCTTTATTTCCAATGGAGAAATAACATTTATCATTGCTTCATACTCGGCTAATGCATGCTTTCTTCGAAAGGATTATGTATTTTTAATATTATTATGGAGCTGTGTTATATTCACCATTCCAGGTTTTTTCAGCACCACTTAGTCTAGTAACTTATTTTATGAACACAAAAAAATATGCTAGATGCCCATTATACCAAATAACCAAATAACCCGTCGCTGGTTGTCAATTATGCCAAATGGTCATCATGCCAAATGACCTTATGCCAAATATCAGAAATTTATGCCATAGGAGGTACGGTGCTAGAACGCCTACAAAAGAAATTTACAACGGTTCAAATATATATGCATTCGAAACTATATGCAATAAATCATTCTTTTCTGTCAGCTAAGTCAGCCTATAAAGTATAAGTTAGTTGCGTGTTATTCTAAATTTCATTACTTTTGGAGAGTTATTACTGTTTAATCCATTACGAGCTTTGAACATGTTAAACATAAATGTATTGGACGGTAACCACTTCCTTCGGTGCGGTTTGCTCCCACGAAACCAGTACGCTGGACAGGTGCTTTCCCTACTAAGCTGCGGAGGACCTCCATCGTCCTCCGCAGCTTAGAAGGCTACCGATCAGATTAAATTTCACACCATGCACATAGCCGAACTCTCGCAATCTATTAATAACAACCGGGCCTGAAGTTAAGGTTCACTTGAAGTTTCAAAAGGGTAATGACAAAATATACAAGATTGATTTCTGATTTCCATAGTAGGAAATAGTTTTTGACTTGACATAAATTACTTTCGCTTGAAACTCGACAGTTCAGGTATAAATTTAAAGCCAATAACTTGTACTTTGATATCCGTATGAGATTGTCTGAAACAATTTCCACCTTGTCCGCTGCAGTTTTATCAAATACTAGTTGACCCGGCAGACGCACAATGGCGGAAACCCGGACAAAACCTCAAAAAATTTGAATTAATTTCACACATATATTAAATGAACTGATTCCCAAATTTGATAATTGTAGCTTGTAAATTTAATTTTTGGTGGCTTATTGAAGTTAATGCTGTAAAGCATCTCCCGAACAAATTTGTATGGAAAAAGAAAATTTGACTAAAGTTTTTTCGGGAACGATTCGGAACGATTTGGTATCACGTATTGAAACCTATTTTTGGTATACTTTCCGGTGGTTAGTGTGGTGATGTGCTCATAGCAGCACCAAAGCTGGAAATTGATTGCTTCAATGCTAGAATGAGGACGCTGTTAATGCTTCAGACCTTAAGGCTTGCGCCACCAGAAGAACTCGAGTGGCATAGTATATGTTGGATTACAATTCTAACCTGAAAATGAATTTAGCGTCCCAAAATAGCTCTTTGTGAAAGATTCGAGCAACATATTGGGGTTTGTCCGGCATTTGTATGGGGGCCCGCCACTGTGAGACGTTGTCCTGCTCCTGCATAGTAGGCGAGAATGCGCGCTGTGCACTGCCCACGCAAAATTTCCATACAAATCTTAATTTTTGTTTTTCACAATTTTCTCAGTTTTACTCCTGGTTTTCACATGGTATAATACTCCTGGTATAAACCCGTCGGAGATTATAACCAACAGGTTTGCTGAAGAAATGAAGAAAATCGATTCAGCCGTTAAACGGATACGAGCACAGACCATTTCATTTTTATATATAGAGAAAAGATAGATAGAAAAGAAGAAACATATATCTAAAATATCAACTGTTATAACTTTTTTATTTTCCAAGCTCTTAAATATCTAAATACCTTAAATAATACAGTTTTTTTACACGTTTGGGTTTTAGCAATTAAGACCTTCAGGGTCAATGAAACTATGAGTTGATCAAACGAAAAAAATCACAAAAAACCAAAGAAAATTCAGGTGGTAGGTATTTAAAAGAGCTGTGAAGTTCACTTTTGGGGGAGTGGACCATTTAGCTGAATACCTCCAAAGAAGGGTATTTGGTAACATACTGATAATAAGTCCTACGTCAAAATGTCTGGAAAACATGATTACGCTAAATTATATATCAATAAAAGTACTAATAAATAAATGCGCTGAAAACATGATTTTATCCTCCGTGCGGCGGCGTGAATGTCAACTTCTAACGGCGGCGTCAACTTTTAAATTTTAATAGGGAAAATCTAATGAATTTCACCGGAATATTGTTATGTCATGTACTTGTAGTGTCATGTACAAGACGTTAATAAGACCGGCAGTCCTCTACGGACATGAAACATGGACAATGCTCGAGGAGGACTTGCAAGCACTCGGAGTATTCGAGAGACGGGTGCTTAGGACCATCTTTGACGGTGTGCAAGAAGACGGTGTGTGGCGGCGAAGAATGAACCATGAGCTCGCCCAGCTCTACGGCGAACCCAGTATCCAGAAGGTAGCTAAAGCCGGAAGGGTACGATGGGCAGGGCATGTTGCAAGAATGCCGGACAGCAAACCTGCAAAGATAGTGTTCGCTTCCGATCCGGCAGGTACGAGACGACGTGGAGCGCAGCGAGCGAGATGGGCAGACCAGGTGCAGAACGACTTGGCGAGCGTGGGGCGTATTCGAGGATGGAGAGATGCGGCCTCGAACCGTGTATTGTGGCGTCAAATTGTTGATTCAGTGTTATCTGTTTAGATGTAGACTAAATAAAAAAAATGTTATGTATTTTTCCGGGAAATATTCCCAGGCGTTCCCATAACGTACATAGTTTTCATCACGTTTGCCTCTCTGAACAATTCTTCGTCCAGCCTCAGGCAAGTATGTTATCGATCATTTAGTAATCTGCGTTTTATCATTTAGTAGTTTTTCGATAACACATGAAAGATCTACCATGATCACATTCTCAGCTACATGCAAATCCCGACCCAACGAATACCTTCACCAGTATCTACGCGGTGGTACTTATGAGGGTGTTGCTGAGTCAAGGGCCATCAACACTTCCTCCCCCTCCCAAGTTACGGTGAAGATGGGTGTGGCCAGGCATAGTAATCCTCATGCTTTTATGATTTTTGTCCTAGATTGAAATCAAGGACCACACCAACCTTGATTTCTGATAGCAATCTTAATAGGGATTTCAAAAGAAAAACATGAGTATCACATGTGTCCAATCTACGATGTACACAGTAACTATGCTATGCTATGCAGACGCCTTAACTCCGTTAATAGTGGAATTCAAACATCGTCCTGTTAGACAGAGTTGTAGAAACACCTTCGCACTAGAAGTTCACCATTCAATACATTTTAGCCATTCAGTTTCACACAATGCAAATCTGACATCATACGCTTAGGGATGGCGTACAATCCCGAATAATCGATTAGTAACTAATAACTAATAATCAAAATTAATCGATTATCACAACGATGAATCGATTAATCGAAGCAATCGATTAATTTGCGACATCACTATAACGCTAAGCGAGAGAATGAATGAGTTGACACCTTAAAATTATACACTTACCAATGAATCCCAAGACTTCGGGTCCGAGGAAGGCAGCCAAAGCCTATTAGGGAAGTGTTGGCGGGTCTTGATCTCGAATACATGTCTTTTGTCCACCAATTTTTGAAAGTTGCTGATGTTTGACTGTAATCGTCGTCCACCCGTCCATTTAGCTGTCGTAATCCCTTAAGAATGTCTTCCTCTTTTTGTGTACCGGTAAACCTCATTCGTATATCTTTCTCCCAAAAAACATTTGTCTCGTTACAGAAGTGAAACATCGCCAAGGATTTCAACTGTGTGAACATCAGCATTGTAATTAATTAGGCACTTAAATTCCCTTCCTTTCCTATTGTATAATTGTATTCTCTAATCTCGATCAAACCGCGAGTCTTTCGGTTCCCCAAAACTAACATTAGTGCATAATAATCATGAAAAACTGTATTCCGGCTCCGTAACGCTTCACGGCAAATGAGCTTTCCAAATAAATGATAGTTTAAAAATCAATCCCAAGCAGTAGCTGGGTTTCTACCCACCACTGCCAGCATTCAGGCGCTATCATATATACTTCGATTAATCGATTAATCGTTGAGATAATCGAATTATTTTGAATCGATTGCTTACCAACGGTTAATCGATTCAATAATCGACAAGAATCGAGAATAATTGATAAGTTACTAATCGATTAATCGGGAATTAACGACATCTCTATTAAGTCGCAAATTAATCGATTACTTCGATTAATCGATTTATCGTTGTGATAATCGATTAATTTTAAATCGATTACTACCCAACGATGGATCGATTCAATAATCGACAAGAATAAAGAGTAATCGATTAGTTACTAATCGATTTTTCGGGATTTTACGACATCTCTAGGAGCGTATGACGTCAGATTTGCATTGTGTGAAATGATTGGATGAAGAGAACAAAAAAATAGCTTCACGCTGCACTTCTTTTGACATTAACATTCAACAGCGTGGTATGCAGTGTGATGAAATCTCAATTATTATATAAATATCAGTTGAAAATGTCGATTTATGAAATTAGAAATACTTGTTTGGATACACGTGGAGACAGACATAATTATATGCATATGAAACTACAGACTAGATATTTTAAATCCTGTGGGGATTTCCTTGCCCCAATTTGCCCCTCTGTTGCATATGAAGCCTTCAAATTTCACTATTTTCGACCTTAAATCGCCGATAACAAGTCATGTTTGCAAAAAAACATCCCTGGTATCTTCCAGAAAGTGGTCTATTTTGATTATATATACATTTTTGTAGAACATTGTATTGACCTGAAACTGTTAGTTTCGAAAATATCTTTAAATACTGTTATTTTAGGGTCTGTCCATAAAAAACGCCCGTATTTCAAAAACGATGATAGATGGACACTCGGTGTCTTCAGCAATAAAATTCATAATAATTTACACTACAACTTTGCCAAAGACACCATATTTAAAAATCGTTTATTAAAGAAGTTACATTTTGCAGCGCCACCTGTGGCAAAAATTGGAACTACAACTTTTCGTCATTCGATGCGCCATATTTTTCTAAAATTTATTCCCGAAGACACCGATGCCAAAAAATAACACCCTAAAGTGGTAAAACAAAAAGTTCACGATTTTAGCCAAACGCACCACTGTGGTGACTGGCCCAGGGATAAATATTTCAGTTCCCATGGGCAAATGGCCAACTGTTTTCCAAGCTGAAGTTCAGATTATTCTTGAATGCTCTAAATTATGCTTACGCAGAAATTATAGGCATTCAAATATTTGCATAATGTCCGACAGTCAAGCAGCATTGAATGCTTTGAAATCAGCAACATGCAGATCTAAACTCGTTTGGGAATATGTTCAGTCACTCCAAATTTTGGGTAGTCGTAACAAAGTGAACCTGTATTGGGTTCCTGGTCATTGTGGCATTGAAGGCAATGAACAAGCTGATATGCTGGCCAGACTTGATTCATCTCAACAATTCATAGGTCCCGAATTATTTTGTGGTGTATCTGCGTGTTCTCTTCGAATGGAACTCAAATCTTGGGAACATTCTAAAATAGAGGACATCTGGAAAAGCACCATGATTGCAAGGCAGTCTAAACGTTTCATCACACCAAACGTATTTATCACTCGCAAAATTTTAGATCTTTTCAAAAAAGATCTTAACACATACACAGGCCTTATAACAGGCCATTGCCAGAGCCGATATCACTTGAAGCTGTTAGGAAAACTTCAAGATGATGTATGTCGTTTCTGCGGCATACATGTAGAAGACTCGGAACATCTGTTATGCCATTGTCCGGCATTTTTTAGAAAGAGATTACAGTTCTTCAACAAGGGGCTGATAAAACCCTCAGAAGTTTGAGGAACAAGTCCCAATTGGGATAACGCTGGTAGTCAAGGTAATGCAATTGCTCTAAATAGTAATGATGCGTCAACTTGACAAAGCTAGATCAAATGGGGCATATATCACAATAGATCTAATAAATGGTCGCAGTTATTAAAATATTCAACAAGGGAAAAAAACTGTCGGCCCCGACCCCCCCTTGTGGCTAAATCCGGCCCAGCTTCTTCATAAATTCACATTAATAAGCGTATCACTCATAAACGCTTCGATTGGATAAAGAGGGGGCTGGGAAAGGGGAAAGTGAAGTTAACGAAATGTTCTAACAAGCTCTATGTTCTTTTTTTGAGAGCCAGTGCTCACTACGAGGAAAAGTAGATTAAGAATCTCAAAACTAGACCATGCTGTTTAAACATGATCCCTTTTTATTCTATTCCTCAGTAGGATTGTAGGAGGGTTCATATATGACTGGATGGGTGGAAATTGATTAAATCTATTTTCAGAAATTTGGACTTTTTTTTATAAATTTACGTTTTTCGAATGTATTTACGGATCATGTTGAATTCTAAAAAAAATATTACTTTTAATTGCAAGGGTGACGTTTTGAATCGTTGTTTCAATTTGTCCCGCAATGGGTTGTATATGCGGAGCAATTTCAAACGACCAGAATACAAAAATTAAAACTCTTCCATTAACTTTTCATAATCATTATGCTTATTTCCTGCTAGCTGGTTGGACGGCCTCGTTATCCCTCTCTTCAAGAAACGGCACAGACTGTAGTGCGCCGATTACCGAGGAATAACCCTCCTTAATTCGACGTACAAAATTATGTCCCGTATTCTGTTCAACAGATTAATACCGCTTGAAGAGTCCTTCGTCAGCGAATACCAAGCAGGCTTTCGTGAGGGCCGATCAATGACGGATCAAATGTTTACCCTAAGACAAATCCTTGATTCCGGGAGTACAACTTGCAGACACATCATCTGTTTATTGATTTCAAGGCGGCGTACGATTCAGTGAAACGGAATGAATTATGGCATATTACGCTAGAACATGATTTTCCGGCGAAACTGATACGGCTGATTTGTATAACGTTGAACGGATCGAAATCAAGTGTAAGGGTTGCGGATGAAATATCGACATCATTTGTTATCTGAGATGGATTAAAGCATGGTGATGCACTCTTGAATCTACTGTTCAATATAGTGCTCGAGGGAGCGATTAGAAGAGCTGGTGTGCAAAGAAGCGGTACCATTATCTCAAGATCGCATATGCTCCTGGAATTTGCGGACGATATCGATATTATCGGAATTGATCGACTTGCCGTGGAAGAGGCTTTTGCGAATTTTAAGAGGGAGACAGCGAGGATTAGACTCACGATCAATACCAGCAAAACGAAGTACATGGTCGCTGGCAATCAATGTGGGTTCATTAGTGCTGGTGGTAGTGAAATGGTGCTGGATGGTGAAAAATTTGAAGTGGTAGAAGAAATTGTAAATCTTGTAACATTAGTGACGTGCGATAATGATGATATCCGCGAGGTGAAAAGGCGTATTGCAGCTGAAAATAGGGCTTATTACGGACTTCGTAACCAGCTTAAGCTTGATCGGAGAGCTATTGGCCCAGGATCGAGTCCGGAGAGCGATTGGCCCAGGATCGAGTCCGGAGAGCGATTGGCCCAGGATCGAGTCCAGTGGAGAAGGATACTCCATTCGGCGTAGGTTCATCGAAGAGATGTAACCCATCAAGTATCAAGTATCAAGTAAAGTATTCATATTCATTATTGAATGCCAAGAAAATTTGATGAAAACACTCTTCCAAACATCAAGTTGACACCTGTTTCATCGGCACGTCAAAAAGTTGGTTTGGATTTTGGAAAAGGCGTAAAATAAACAATGGCAGGGATTGGTTTTAGTAGCTGCATTCTTCTGGGAATAGCAGCCAGAAGGTGCGTTTATGGGATTAGTTTGTTGAAAAAAATAATCAGGGCATACGGTCATCATTTCCGATCTCAATTACAGTTTCCGTTTCAACTTAACCCGCGTTACAACTCGCTCCGGTGTACCTTAATATTAATTTATCTTCTATATAATAAAAATGAGTTGAGATTTTCTTCCTGACGATTTAACTCGCGAACGGCTTGATCGATTTGCAAGATTTTTTCCCTAATCGATTCGTTTTAGTATCCGCAAGGTTTGTATATACAAAAAGTTGGTGAATTTAACGGGGAAATTTAAAAAATCATGAGAATACTATTTTGGGTCAGCTGTTGAGGAAAAGAAAACAAACGGACGGAAATTGATCTAGAGTACGGTGCTGCAAATAGTTCATTGTGACATTTTCAACACCCGGGCAAAGCTGGGTTTCTTTCGCTAGTTTCATATAAAAATTTTAAATGTTTCATACCAAAAGTGTGATGAGGGAGGGGGGGAAAGGGGGTTGAAAATCGTAAATTTTTGCGTGACGTACTTTGTGGATCTTCGCTTATGGAAAATTTGTATTTTTTTCAATAGAATATTTTGATTTTTTCAAGGAATTGTAATTGCAAGTTTTGCTTTTAAAAGTGCTAATTTATATTTGTTTTGTGGAAAATTCTTAATTGTTAAATTTTGCCTTATTTAGGGAAAATTCATATTTATTTATTGTTTATACCCTGATTTCTTCATTGTCAATTTCCAATTTTTTTATGGAAAATTTCAAATTTTAAGGGGGATTTTTTTTATTTAAGTCATCATCGTTGAGTTTATCAAGTTAAGGGAGAATCGACCGAATTTTGGATTAATTCAGCGATTCTCAACATTCTATTATATTAGTATATTATTTGTGGGAAAATACTAAACTACAAATATTTCACTCTTCAGATGTATACAAACAAAAACACGAAGGAAAAAAATACTCAATTTTCAATACTTTTTTTTTCAAATTTGTAGACTTTTGAAATTGACTTTCCAACCTCTATTAAGCAAGAATTGAAGTTTATATTATTCACCAAAATCAAAACTTTTTCGATTTGTGAACAATTGAAAATTACATAAAAAAAATCTACGCCATCTAAAGGCGATCTTAGGCAGAATCAAGAGAATCAAGCCAAAATTGAGTTTAATTTTTAGAAAAAGTTAGAAGTAAGAAAAAAGTGGATTCTTTAGGAAATTTAATAATTTTCACAATTAATTTTTACTATGACAACATAATTTTGTATGGTAAACTTTTCTTTCTTGTTGCAATGTTAGGATTCCTCCGGTTAAACGACTAGTTGGTAATAATTATTTCCATTTCATTAACAAAATATAGAGCACATACTGCACATACTATGAAAAATCTGGATTCAACTAATCATTAAACTGAGACCAAGCAAGTGAAAGATAACTGATGTGACATTGCGAAATGTTGTTGATTCTATCTGAAAAATCTGACAGCTTTCGAACAAGAGAAGTGGTAATATAATAAAACATGATATGGACTTGATTTATATAAGAGCTGAAAGAACAAGCGACAATATAAAAAAGCACCTTAATATAAAAATATAGCAATACAAAAATGAAAACCAACTAATAGTTCAAGATATTGATCACTTCTTACAGCATAACCTGGTATCCTCATGATATTGCAGTGCGAAATATTGAAATTGTCGTATGATCATTTATCGCTTATATCAAACTTGGCCATATCTCACTTCGCTATCAAATCACGAATTGTTACTTAGAAACTATTTTCGTCTGCTCGGGCCTGTTTTCAAATTGGCTACACATTTTTCTTATAATAGACACTACAGTATTGACCCGATTTTGTCACTCCCCGATTTTGTCTACCCCCGATTTAGTCTACCCCCGATTTTATCACCTTTTCGACCCGATTTTATCACGTCCCGATTTTGTCACGTTTTCGACCCGATTTTGTCACCCTAAAAAATTTTGTCATTCTTTTTATTTTCGTAAATAATACCAAAAATAACATTGATTTTCATGAAATAACTTTCAGCGCCTGTAGTTTATTACGAACGACTTCTGAGTACCTGGGAAATATTCTGTAAGCAATTTCGACAAGAAATAACGGGTACCGATCACGCATTTGGCCTTTCCAAGGCATAAAATGATTCATATTTGTGGAATGAATATTAAAATAATGAAAATATTTTTTTCCAATTTTGTCACATACCGTCAACTGGGGGGAAGCTGATCATTGAGGTGAAGATGATCATTTGATGTGTCAGTCAAAAGTGCCAAATTTGTTTATGAAACGGTAGTCAACAATATTCTCCGTTCAAGTAATGCTACCGCTAGGTAGAAATCCGAGTTTTTCGATTATAATTATGAAAATGTATTTTGTGGAAGAAATAGAGTCATAAATGACGCTATTTTCGTTTCAAATATTGACTTCGTAGACTTCTTTACGTAGTAAATTCAACATTCATACAAATAACCTAGTGTATTTAGACTACTAGGTCATAACGATTTTAGTAGAGCTGTCTTGATCAACTTCACCCCAAACCAGATTACTCAAAAATCGTGTGATAATTTAATTTATTTTAATAAATGCGAACGTATTTCAGAAAACTAAAGTTGTTGATTATTGCAACGTATAGCAGTACATGTTTTGAAAATATTTGTTTCGATTTAAAATGTAAACACACATTGTTATTGCATGTTTTGTCTTAAAAATGATCATCTTCCCCCCAGTTGACGGTACCCTGTTTTATCACCCCAAAATTTACCAGGGGGTGATAAAATCGGGATATTACTGTATTTCGTTAATTTTTACACTATTTAATAAGTTCAGCTATTTTTGCATTCCGTAGAATTACAATGCAGGGAACATAACGTCGAAGAGACGAGCCAACCGCGGGCTGAAAGCCTCTATAATATGTAATGGCAAAAAACAACGTCGGTATGCAAGTAAACTTCTTCGTAAGAAAGTTTTATGAAAAATTGTTCATTCATATGTGATTATTTTGTGATTAATTCTAGAGGGTTCACTACATTGTGAGAAATATAGCGAGATCCAAGTGCTAGAACTGAATACGGACAAAAGCTATGCATGGTGTCCATTTGATTAAAATGATTGTAATTCACTGAAGTTCTCCGCAGCCTTCCACAATAATGTTTACATGATGCAACCCTCATGTAATACAGCACAAACAAATAATTCTTTCTACATTTTGAGTCCTTCTATCAGGTGTTGATTAGTATGCATCGAAATTTGTATATTTACAGTTTCAATTAGTACCGTCGTGACCTTAAACACAAAGCACTTTCCGAATTTAGCACACTTGACTAGGTCACTTTCAAAACCCGCCGAATAAACTAACGGAGTCTCGGCTACTCTACCACCGTCTCAGACCCTGCCCTATCCTCGAACTCAACCGACGATTCGGTCGGGTGATTTCTTCCTTTCTGTTCAATTGCTCGTACCCTCCACCCGTGGTGCAATTTACATATTTAAAACACAGGCACTGAATTTAATAATCATAAATTAAATGAAAAGAAGCACCAAACCAGAGCCAACCACGAATCGGAAGAATCCAAGAACCGACCACACTTTCTTTCCCACCAGCACAGGCAAAGCCGAAACTCCTAACCGAGCCCCGACTTTACCCCGTTAACGCACATCCGCTCCACCGGCTCTAGGTTGAAAGTGTTCTGCTCTTCGGCGACGGGCACTGCCCAGCGCACTGCACCGTCCGCTAAGGTTCATACGAGCAATACCTATCAAAATGTTAATGAGAGTTCCTTGCTCATATCCAATACGCCAAGTACAAACTGGAAGGTGTTGTCATTGTCACCGAACTCAAATTCCTTCAGCCAAGTTTATTGACGCTCCGTCGGTGCTTTGGATAGTGCTTTGCACTAAATCACGACCGTCGAGCAATGTGTTTCTTCGAATGCAACTACATAAACTACAAATTCTAGAGCACACTCACTTGTAATGGCTGTAGCCGTTGTCACGTTCTCCATCAGATTCCATTCTGCCTCTGCTGTTGTCCTTCACCTTTGTTATTTTCCAATCGCACAAACCAACTTTTTTTCGATTCAAACTGGATCGTTATTCACCACGATCAGTATTCTTGTTCTAGATAAATATCACTATCTCTTCAAATCAGTTTGATTTATTCAAACTTTTGAGCACCTATTGCTTTTCCATTATTTTTGTAAAACTTGTTTTTACATATATTGCTCCATGTTTCTCAGCATTAATTTCACTTTAATAAATCACATTTTCTTCCAAATCCATAAAACATTCGAAATAACATACAGAAATATATGCCCTAATTATAGAACTCTTTGTTTTTCTGCGCACACAAAAATCACTTAACCAGGTGTTGCATTACCCTTGCGTTTGTCAGCTTAATTAACACACCTTAATTCCACTGGCACTGGTTCTTCGCGAAGCATCTCCCTCCACTAACTTCCGTTGTGGTTCCTTCACACAATCCACCCAACGCGATAATAATTATCCAATTAACCTGATACGATTGTCTTCAATGAGAGCGCGAAAACACAGACAAAAATAAAACACCGACCTGTTGGCGACGACGCGGCTCAGCACAGATCCTTAGCCCGCGTATTGCACAGGATCAAACGAAGACGGCGGAAACGGTCAACAACGGCGCACTACTGTTAGCGATCAAGAAGGCGACGGATGCGAATCAACGTGCGATACGTGCGCGCGTTATTCTACGAGTGAGAGACCCCGGCCCGGTAAGTCGCGTCCGGAGTGCCTTGCGTTCTCTCACAGCTGCGAGCTCGCGCATTGCTGCGACCGGTTTCGAGGTGCGCAGTTTTCTGTACGCTTCTTGCAGCAGGGGTCCTCTACCGCAGTCTGGAGGGGCTAGAGAGAAATAACCGGAGTCACGTCGAGAGCGAGCAAGCTAGCGCAGAAATAGTGTGCTGCATATGCGCAAGAAATCCTACGCGGAGAGAAACACGAGAAAGATCAAGGTGAGCCAGGTGAGAAGAACGAGATGGAAAATGCGAAAGAGAAGGGTAGCTGGCCGTAGAAGTCATATGCAAGAACGAGCTCACTAGCAGGTTGAGAGATGATTGCGCAAAGAGCTTCAAGAGATTGTGGCTCAGCGAAAACCGTCAGCTCAGCAATATTTCAATCATTTATCTCTCTGCTCTGTCCGCTTTTATCTTATTCTTAAAATGCCGAGATTTTATTTTTATATACCTCTTTATATATTTACTGTTACAGTTATGTGCTGCCGTTTTACTGTTTCTGCTGCAATATATCTTGCTGCTATGTAGTTCGTAGGAATTAATTAAAAGCGCTGCCGTGAAGGCGCAAGTGCAGAAGAGGTGTTGATATTTTCAATGAAGAACCCAACTTTTGTTTTGAAGGTTAACGTTAACGATAGTGTTATGTTTGATGTTTTTGTGAATCAGTCGGGCCTACAAAGACAGTGCTGGAGGGGGCTGGGTTCGACTCCAGGTCTGTTCTATGTAGGGTGATCACATGATTTTTTTTTCCAAAGGAAGACAGTTCCTCCAAATTGTGCCGAAAAGGAGGACATTTGGATGAAAAAGGAGGACATGAGAAGGAAAATACCAAACACAAAAAAATCATGGTGTTTACAACTACGGAGACTTTCATGGCGACTTTTAAGTACTGGGTCAGTTTTAAGTCCGAGTCTCATGTTTCCTCTAACACAATGAGCTTACAAATACAGTCCACCTTGAAAGGAGAATACTCATTTAACTTTAATTCACTTTAAAAACACATTCTTGTGTCATTTCTTTTCCTAGCTCATTACTCACAATTTTGGGAAAATATCCTACGAGTGTTTTAAAACATTAATTTGACATCTTCTAATTCACTAATCTAATGTTTGTTCTTTACATTGATTTTTATCGAAAACTAGATGGAAATGTTCCAAGTTGGAAAGCATTTAAACTCTAATGTTCCTAAAACTGTACGTTTAATTCAGCGATAACAAGAAAAAACTCTTCGGAAATTAATGTCTAACATTCTTAATTGTTTCCTTAAAATATACAATTAAGAGGACATTTCAGGGCAAAAGGAGGACATCCAATTTTTCTCGAAAAAGGAGGACATGTCCTCCTTTAGGATACCATAATGGTCACCCTAGATCTATGGTATTTTCTAAATCTTATGGACATTGGCGTAAATAAGGGGGGGCCTGGCCCCCTCCAGACCTACTTGCACCCCCCAAACATTTTGAAAAATAATTCTAACTTAGTTAATTTTTATTTTTTGCGCGTGTAGCTGTCATTGAGTTTGACATCAGTTTGAAGTTTGGCGGTCCGATAACTGCATAACTGTTGCAACTATCGAATTGCAGTTAAAAAGCATTGCAGTTAAATGACTTGCAGTTATCGAACGCCTACTGTATAGGCAATAACAACATTTCCTAAAATATTCATTTACAAATTTTCCTTTATCTATTATCACAAATGGCATATCTAGCTTTCCACGTTCGCCAGAATGGCGCATGATATAATTTTTTTGACAGTTTAACTGTTTCCAGACATTAAACTGAAATTTCGATCTTAGCGAACTATGAAACTTTGGTAACCAATACCTAGAATTTATTTATTATTTGTGAAAATAAAAATAATTTTATCATCAGTTATAATCATCATATATCAGTCATGTTTCACATTTCTAAACTACAAAACATGCCTAAACGAAGCACATTATTTCAGCAATTTAAAGGGATAAGAAATAAAATAAACCAGATAGGGGGAAAGACGGCTTTGGCAGGTTTTGTTCTATTGGCAAGGGGGTTTTTGTCGAACAAATTTTATGAAATTTGGCCACAATATTCTTTGATATGCAAAGAATGTTTAGGCCAAATTTGAGCCTAGTCAGTCATAAAAAACCCCCTGCCAATAATAGAACTAAACCTGCCAAAGCCGTCTTTCCCCCTAGTAATTCACCAATTCACATTCGTTCTCCCAAATAATATACAAAATGTTCACGGAACCGCGAAACAACTCACTTTATGATTATTTTCACTCAAATCTGCCCTTGCGTGGAAGAAGCCAAATATAATTTATTTATTATTTATTATCAGACTAAGGCCGGAGCGGCCTGTGCTGCACATAAAAGTCTTCTCCAATCAGCACGGTCCATGGCTGCACTTCGCCAACCACGCAGTCTGCGGAGGGTCCGCAAATCGTCCTCCACCTGATCGATCCACATTGCCCGCTGTGCACCTCGCCTTCTTGTTCCCGTCGGATCATTGTCGAGAACCATTTTCACCGGATTACTGTCCGACATTCTGGCTACGTGTAGAGATGTCGCAAATTAATCGATTACTTCGATTAATCGATTCATCGTTGTGATAATCGATTAATTTTGAATCGATTATTACCCATCGATTAATCGATTCAATAATCGAGAGGAATCGTGAGTAATCGATTAGTTACTAATCGATTAATCAGAATTTTACGACATCATAAGGATGTCGAAAATTAATTGATTATTTCGATTAATCGATTCATCGTTGTGATAATCGATTAATTTTGAATCGATTACTATACAATGATTAATCGATTCAATAATCGACAAGAATCAAGAGTAATCGATTAGTAACTAATCGATTAATCGGGATTTTACGACATCTCTAGCTACGTGCCCGGCCCACCGCAGTCTTTCGATTTTCGCGGTGTGAACGATGGATGGTTCTCCCAACAGCTGATGCAACTCGTGGTTCATTCGCCTCCTCCACGTACCGTCCGCCATCTGCACCCCACCATAGCATCGTCCAGGTCTCGTGTCCGTAGAAACTACCGGTCTTATAAGCGTTTTGTAAATAGTCAGTTTGGTACGGCGGCGAACTCTATTCGATCGGAGCGTCTTACGGAGTCCAAAGTACGTACGATTTCCAGCCACTATGCGCCTCCGAATTTCTCTGCTGGTATCGTTATCGGCGGTCACCAGTGAGCCCAAGTACACGAATTCCTCAACCACCTCGATTTCGTCACCACCGATAGAAACTCGTGATGGGTGGCTTACATTGACCTCTCTTGAGCCTCTTCCTATCATGTACTTCGTCTTCGACGTATTGATGACTAGTCCAATCCGTTTAGCTTCGCTTTTCAGTCTGATGTAGGCTTCCTCCATCCTCTCAAAGTTACGTGCCATGATATCAATGTCGTCGGCGAAACCAAATAACTGGACGGACTTCGTGAAAATCGTACCACTCGTGTCAATCCCTGTCCTTGAGTGCCAGATTTTTTCAATTTCGGCTGATGGCAGTTCTCAAAAGAATAATAAGCATCCTGATTATTTGTTTTGTATGTAGTGTAAAATTTCCAGTAATTAAATTTAGGTTTGTGAAATATGTTTAAAGTGACTTGTGCGAATCAAGAAAGTTTCAGCTGCTTTGGTTCATTTCTGCGTGAAAATCGGATCGTTGAGATTGGGAGTGATTGAAGTGTGGAAAACTACTACATTCAGAGACGCTGTTAACTTGGCGAAAACCACACCTTGGCCACCTACGGGATGGAGGTCCCTATGGCGTTACATGTTAAAACCAACAAAGGTCATTCATCGAAAAAGGATTAACTTGGTGAGATTGTTTCATTATATTTAAACTATGCTTTTATTTGAAAAAAAAAAAACATATACGCCCTGGATTTCAAATCTGGAAGTCTGTTTATGGATCCATTATCCATTTGATAATGGTAGCATGAACAGGCGGGGCTTATTGTGAGCAAAAGTGACCTCGGACTGGTCATGAAATACCAGGCAGTCTGAAATGGGTCACTGGAGCTGCAGTAGAGCTAGCACCATCTAACTCCCGGACTAAATCTGACTGTAAATTTTGTAAAACAGACAGCTTTCTTCCATAACATCACTGCCAGACAGTGGGGGTTAGATTGGAGACACACACACACACTCGTCTCAATCCCTGTCCTTCGTATTACTCCCTCCAAAGCGATGTTGAATAGCAGACACGAAAGACCATCACCTTGCCGTAACCCTCTTTGCGTTTCGAAGGGACTCGAGAATGCCCCTGAAACTCGAACTACGCACATCACCCGATCCATCGTCGCCTTAATCAACCGTATCAGTTTATCCGGAAATCCGTTTTCGTGCATTAGCTGCCATAGCTGGTCCCGATCGATTGTATCATATGCGGCTTTGAAGTCGATGAATAGATGATGTGTGGGCACGTTGTACTTGCGGCATTTCTGCAGTACTTGGCGAATGGCTAACACCTGGTTCGTGGTGGAGCGTTCGCCCATAAAACCCGCCTGGTACTGCCCCACGAACTCCCTTGCAATTGGTGCTAGTTAACGACAAAACATTTGGGAGAGTATCTTGTAGGCGGCGTTTAGCAATGTGATTGCGCGGTAGTTGCTACAATCCAGCTTATCGCCCTTTTTGTAGATGGGACACACGACACCTTCCATCCACTCCTGCGGCAAAACTTCCTCCTCCCAAATCTTGGTAATGACCCAGTGCAGCGCTCTAGCCAGTGCCTCACCACCGTGTTTAAATAGCTCTCCTGGTAGTAGGTCAACCCCAGGGGCTTTGTTGTTTTTTAGCCGGCCTGGATTTCCTGGACATCCGGAGCTGGTAGAATTATGTCCCGCGCGCGTTCTCCCAGGTTCATCACCATACCGCCATCTTCGTCTGCCACATCGCCATTCAGATGTTCTTCGTAGTACTGCCGCCACCTTTGCCTAGCAGCACACATGTTCCACATAGGTTAGTGCAACTCATGTATGACCAGATTCAGTCACAATGAAGTTGTTGTCACCAGTTACGTCTGATTTGTGCTGCTCGGGTTGGATCACCTCACGCTCGTTCGTAAGAAGGTTCACGTTTATGTCCTTACACATATCAGGCTGTGGCACGTCGCCCTTACGTGAACGGTTTAACTTCTTATAGAATTTTCGTGTGTTATTAGCGCGGTACAGTTGTTCCGTCTCTTCACGGTCTCGATCTTCCTGCTGACGCTTTTTCCTCCGGAAAATCGAGTTTTATCTGTTCCGCGCCCGTTTATATCGTGCCTCATTCGCCCTCGTGCGGTGTTGCAGCAATCTCTCCCATGCTGCATTCTTCTCTTCTACTAACTGCTCACATTCGCCGTCATACCAGTCGTTTCTCTCCGGGGGCACCGTGTCAAGTGCAGCGGAGTCCAACGAAATTTCTATCTTTTATAAACCCAGGATTTTTTTAAACGGTTGGAATTCATTAATTTTCTCGATTAACCTGTTTTTTACAGCTTTTTAATACCACCTGAATTTGCATTTACTCATGCACAACCCAGGACACGTGCTTATTGTGATTATCAAGCTACCACACGGGAGTATGTCCAGAGGTGAACCAGCCAAGAGCAAGCCTCTTCAATAAAGAAAAAAAAAACGGGAGTATGCTGGAGTGTCAGACTCGACCATCAGTCGGGTGACATATAATACCGACTATAAGGTGTCCCAGAAAGTATAAGCAATCGATGCGCTCCTATTGTTTTAAGATAAATTTTAAATGATAGGTAATCACTGGGGGCCCTCCTTAGCCGTGCGGTAAGACGCGCGGTTACAAAGCAAGACCATGCTGAGGGTGGCTGGGTTCGATTCCCGGTGCCGGTCTAGGCAATTTTCGGATTGGAAATTGTCTCGACTTCCCTGGGCATAAAAGTATCATCGTGCTAGCCTCGTGATATACGAATGCAAAAATGGTAACTTGGCTTAGAAACCTTAGTTAGTTTTTAGCTTAGCTTAGTTAATAACTGTGGAAGTGCTCAATAAACACTAAGCTGCGAGGTGGCTCTGTCCCAGTGTGGGGATGTAATGCAAATAAGAAGAAGAAGGTAATCACTGAACATCTTTGTTTACGTTATCTGTTGCTCTGTGATAAGTGCCATTTGGTTAAGTTTTTATGGGGATGCGAAACTTTCTCCTTAAAAAGTGCAAAAAGACTTTGCACGAATGATGCACTATTCACTGCACTGAGTCAGATGGCGGAATATAAGATAAGAGCATCCGAGCAGTTTGCAATGCGATCCGGAGGCATGGTGTGGATTTTACATTTCAGGGCATGAACAAATCTGAACGTAAATCGGTCCCTCTGAGCCATATGCTCGATCGGAAAATCTTTCAATCTTTCACCGTAAAATGGTACTTCTGTTCAACTTTTGGAGAAATCTGATAACATCGAAGAATAAAGTCGACCAAACAAGACACAAAAAGAACTACGGACTTTTAGGGAGCAGAAGAAAAAAACAAGTGAATAACATGCTGCACATGTCAGAATATGGGCCCATAAGTTATTTGATAAACTTTTGTGTAGAAGATCGTTATGCAAGGCGATAATGATGATAAACCATGAGTGAAGTTCGGTTATAAAATGCTTCCACGAGACCATTGCAACACGATCCGTATTGGTTAAGTATTTACGATGTTGTTAAGAAAGTTTATTTAGAAAAATTGGGTTGTTTAGCAAATAAAAATATGAGGATTTTTATAGTTTAACATAAAGAGCATGCTTTTCTGATCTCCAACATATTTTTATTTTGTTTGTAAACCTTTTATTTACATTTTTATACAGCAAACAATAAGCCATTTCAATCGATAGAATGACACAAACATTCATAGAATGACAGTTAGCCCATGCAGCATAAGAACAAATTTTTAGTCCCATATAAATTTAAAATGCAAATTAAAAATAGTTCCGGGGCTCCAAAAATTCTGAAAAATTGGGGTTAGGCTCAGTTTTTTATGCAGATTCAGAATATGTAAAAACATATATACCCCTAAACAACCCAATTCTGAAAAAAGGCAATGATTTTGTAAGCAATTTGTAAGTGTGGAATTCTCTCAAATTCATTTGCAGCGATCGATACAATAACAGTTGATGTGTACGTTCAGGAATTCTTGTAGCGGCGGTTACTGTCCATTATCCGAAAGCATCATAATCCAGTAATATTTGGCCGAAATTCCTATTATAACTCTTTGTGATTTGACAAAGGCATATTTGTGAAAGCATATCAAGGAAGGGGAATCCATCATAACTTTGTAAAAAACTCACAGCATTTGAGGCTTATTTGGATGCTCACCTTAACGCTCCACTGCTGTGCTTCGAGGTTTCTATAACAGTAACTGTCTGGGCCTACAGATAATACGCTACGACACTCCTGTCTCGGCATGCGCAGTCCATACTCATATTCAATCTTCTGCTGAGGCCTCGAGATGACAATAGCGGTGACGCACTATGCCTCAACACAAGCAGATCACGCACTGCCCTACCGAAGTAGGGACACTCCCCATGCCAGTTAGCACTCCCTGGGCTCCTGTGCACTTTGAGCGGCACACGGTCGCTTTGATAGGCCTACTGGCGGACACATGTAGCTTTTTGTAGAGGTTGAACAGATCCCACCGCCAAACATAGTCCCTGCTGATCCCTGGGAACGCGTGTACGGTGTCCCCGATCAGCACCCTAAAAGTCCGATCGGAGAGAATATTGGAGACTAAGATTGTATAGCTGCGTGTTTACTTCGGAAGAATTCGTTGTAGAATGGGTACCAATATCGTTACCAGGATGTAATGCATGCTGCTTGGATTCGAGTCGTCCATCTACTTCCAGCTTGTCTCTCGAATGTCGGTTGACTCGACTCTCAACCACCTTGTAGATAGCAGAAGTTAGAGATATTGACTGGTACCTGGTACCTGGTGGGGAGCTTTTCTATGTTGATCTACATAGGATAAGTACATTAATAGTAGAGCGCGCAGCTAAGCTGCCTGCCTGGAAATAAATACAATGTCAAAAATTTATTTATTTTTCAAGTAATTGCATGTCATTAATATTTTTAATAAATTACACCACAGGTTGTTGATAGAAATCAACTTTTATTCTAACAAATTGTCTTGTATCCATTCCATAAAGTGGGAAACCCTGGCATACACAGCGGGAAAAATTGAACCGCACGGCAATCCAAAATTAACTATTCCAACTTGGAACCAACTACCCTGCAGTTCAATCATCAAAGGCCCTCCAGAGTCCCCGTCACATGTATCTCCAACCTCGTCTGTAGAGGATTTAGCACAAAGGTGCATTTCACCAGGTTCGCTTCGAAATAATATCTCGCATTCATCCAGGTTGGTTATCTTGAGCTCCACGTGCATTTTGATGTTGCTCAATGCTTCACCTTAAACCGGATATTTGAGTTGTGTTGATCTTTATAATAAATAGGAAAATGTTTGCCCACCTGTTCCATTAGTGCCCCATCCGGCCGCGAAAACATGTTTATTCAAGAACTCTTTCTGTTGGGATGCCAGAACGGGCAAACAGATTGGCAGTACATAGTTCGTATATTCAATTGGTGTGGCGAGTTTGAGAAGCGCCACATCATTGCGCTCACTTCTGTAATTCGGATGATTTATTATCTGACTGACGTTTGCGTAAATAACAGGGGCATTACAGTTATTTGACGAGTCACAATCTGGATCCGATGACAAGTTGTGTTCTCCAAGTCGCAGAATCAAACTAAAACAAATTTGAAATAGCTTACTGATACCGTGATCAAGAAACGCTTCTGGATCCTCCTGTTCAAAAGAGTGGCAATGGCAATGATCAATACTTTGAAATTTAAAATTGTAATCCCGCATCTTGATTAAACTGAATATACCTAGCAAATGAAACACTCTATTTGCATAATATATCAGTTTTGGATCAAGCGCGATTTTGTAATGCACGATCAAATTAGCACTCACTCTTTTAAAAATAGTCTCCAGACTCGATACTCACTCTTCTGCCTTCGTCAAGCCTTTGAAACAGTGCGCGGCGGTAAGAACATACAAAGTATTTATAAGAGATCCTCCACAGATCACTTCGCGGGTGCCAGCTTCTAAACGCTCAATTACAACCATCCAGCGGTATTGCTCCAATTCAGTTTCCGTACCTCCGATGATTCTATCGCTTACGTGGTTGAAACCACAAACATCGATGTCCGGAAGTGTCATTTTCTTGACTTTTGTTTCTGTCATTGATTGCGAACAACATACCTTTGAACCATCAGAAAATGATTATAACTTCAGAAAATGTTTACGATATCTTACCATGGCCTTGCCACAGGAATTAGATTTCAGCAATTGACTGTCGTGTGCAGAAACTACTCTTTTCTGGGCAATTTCTAGAAGCTCAGGGCAATAATCGATGTGCACGCATTTTCCATGTTTGCCTTTTGTGTTTATACAATGATCTACTGATAATAATGAACATATACTGAGCAGTTTCTGCATTAATTTTAAACTCTGGAATACCTGGATCCTGTGATGATGCTATTCCAAATATTGAAAGCCATAGAAACAGATCCTGTAGAATATTGGTCATCACAAACAACGAATGATAAATTAATTTGCACCTGATTATTTTCGTTGCCAATAATATAACAAATCGAGCTTACAGGACACTCGCAAGAGAACCACTCAACGCAACTAATGCTGCGGTTATCATCTTTTACTGTAAGCTTGAGTTGTCTACTGCAGTATTCGTGAAATGCGAGCCGCAATAATAAAGTACTCCTTTATGTGTTTGTTTCTAACAATAGGTATTAGAAAAAATGTCAATTACCAAATTTACACACATTGATTATGAGGCTGATCTTATTTCACGATTAATAGGGGATCATCACTACGGAAGCTAATTTTTGGCTTTTGCGATGCTAATCTCTATTTCTACAGCACATGCGACTATGAAAAGACATCGTGTGGTTATTTGATTGAACTAGCGATGAAGTATGTTGTTCAAGCCAGCAGATGTAAATTGTGGAATCTAGTCTTGGTGTTTTCTTACTTCAACATTGAAATAAAAACCCAGATTAGTCCACCTAGCGGTGATGATGCCTTTCTCGTGCATAGTCAATCACAAATCAACATCTTCTTCTTCTTCTTGGCATTACATCCCCACACTGGGACAGAGCCGCCTTGCAGCTTAGTGTTCATTAAGCACTTCCACAGTTTTTAACTGCGAGGTTTCTTAGCCAGGTTACCATTTTTGCATTCGTATATCATGAGGCTAGCACGATGATACTTTTATGCCCAGGGAAGTCGAGACAATTTCCAATCCGAAAATTGCCTAGACCGGCACCGGGAATCGAACCCAGCCACCCTCAGCATGGTCTTGCTTTGTAGCCGCGCGTCTTACCGCATGGCTAAGGAGGGTCCCACAAATCAACAAACTAAATGCTAATTGCATTTGTTCAGTTTCAACAATGTAAAGATGCGTTTATTTAATTATTATCTGAACGAATAAATCCTAGTGTTAAAGAATCGATAAAGTGGGCGAAAAGTTCAAATAATAACTCTGGAAATGATAATAGAACACAACACTTAGTTGAAATGCAAGCCAAGTTTCAGTTTGAATGTATAGCGCCATTGAAAAAGACGTAATTATTTATCATTTTAAAATAATATATAAAGAGGCTTAGCAATACGTTTTTGAAAAACATTTTCATCTTGATCCTATAGTGTAGTTTCAGTTGAAACACGAAGTGAGCTCTGCGACAATAGAATTTTTTCCCATTTCTGGATGTAGCAATTCGATGCATTGCGAATAGTGCGCATCTATGCCTTACCCGTGTACCATCATATGCACTAGTGTGCACTACTCGAGAAGCAGGCAGTTGATACATCCGGAAATGGGATGAAATACGTTTATCGCCTGAAACTGAAACTCCAATACTTCAACAGATTATTAACTTACCGATTTGAAGATTTCTGGTGTAGGATAACAAGCAATTTTTAAGTTTATTGACTATATGCGTAGAATCTTGCACATAGACAACTCCCGTCTGTCCTTTAGCTGCATACCAGCTATCCCAGTTCGAAGGAATTTCGAACAGTTCTATAGTCCGAGGTAATCCCATTCGTATTTTCATGCTTCCGATCAATCGTGAATCCCCATCTGCTCCATATCCAATTATGGTTATCCCCTTCTTTTCCATTTCCTTTTCCATGATGCCCCATCTCAGTAAGACCTCATCAATACTAAATTTATTGTTGGTTCCAAAGCTCAGAAGGTTGAACGATAGCGTTTTCGTTGTCATAGGTGTCGCTAATACCACATACACCATCGTACTTTTTGGATTCATTTCCATATGATTCTTGATGAGCTCCGGTGTTTTAGCTGGAAATGATCCAATTTCCGGAATACCATTAGAATCAAGTCTCGGACACAACCCGGCGATTTGGTCTGATGCTATGTCGTATCGAACTCTTGGGGAAATCTTCGTTCCATCTTCGGAAATAAATACTATTTTCGGAAGGTTCCTCGCTTCTAGAAACTCTAAGAGCTTTCCAATTCGTAGTTGACCCTCAACAATTTTATTGCAGGATTTGCGGATATGCCTCAAAATTGTGCTTAGCGAGGGTAGACCAAGATTCACTACCAACTCTTCATAATCTTTCTTTCCTCCCATAAGGTAAAAATATGCACCTATATTTTTCGATTCAGTGGTATAGCGAGCACCTTTCGCTTCCGATTTTGCTGTGATTATATTCTTGTAACCATTGGTGATCGTCTCTCTTATCATGGTTTTCATCATGTTGGTTAGAGGTAACTTTTCCAGAAGCCCCAAGAAAAGCTTATTATCGTCTTGGATTGAGTCTCTTGGCGAATATTTAACATCTTCTGATTGCTTGGTCGTAGCCGAAGAGAAATATCTTGTTATTTTTCGCTGTTTAACGTCGTGAGCTACTTCTGTGGTCATTTTTATGTTCCTTTTTAGTGATCGAGTCATTGAGAAGTTACTTGAAGATCTCAAAGTTTTTTGTCTGTACTTCAGCTCTAGCACTCTACGATCCATCTCGTCTGATAATTCGATTTCGTTTTCCGAATCACTGTCTTCCGGCAAAGATCTATCTAAAAGCATAGACAAAAACAAAATTGTAGAAATGCCTAATTTTAATTACGAAGCTGAAATGAAAGCGTATTATATTTATTTTGCATAGTATATACCATTATGTAGGATGCAAGCATATTATTAAGCATAAATGTTTATGATTCCAAAGAATGTTAACTTCTTTACATCATAATAAACCACTTTTGTAAGCTAATAAAATACGGCATATTACAGTGGGCTATCCAATCCGGAGATGGCGAGTTCGTTTCTCGGTCCGGTCTAGGATGTTTTCGAGTTGGAAACTTTATCGACAACCTGAGCAGTGAGCATAGTGTATCCATTGTACCTGCCACACAAGATACATACTCATGCAATGGCGGGCATAGAAATGCTTCCAATTAATAACTGAAGAAATGCTAATAGAATACTAAGTTGAAAAGAAGGCCAAGTTCCAGTTGGAATGTAGTGCCATAGAGGAAGAAGACAATGGTTTACAAACACATTTTGAAGGCTTTAAAAAAATACTTCTTATCTTCACCATATCGAAATATAGTGATTCCATGCCACGTCCATCTCCACCAGATGGCAGCGCGGCTCTGTCAACGCGAATTGGTACAGCTGTGTTCAGAATAAAGGCAGCATAAACTGATTTTCATAAAAACAGCCAACATTGACATGCTGCATCATTGGTTCACGATTACCTATGGGTCTATGCAGCGATGGGAAATGTCAAAAAAAATGGCATGGGGTTGCTATTACTATTTTGCTAATAAGTTGAATAACTTGAACTACAAATATGTTAAAACCTGTTGAAACATACGCGAATAATCAAATTTTTCGAACCACTTGCGAATCAAATTACGTACAGATAAAAAAAATATACATTATAAAGTATAAACAGGTCAAATTGTTCAAAATAATAGCAGTTTTTTCGGTCCTTGAGGAACAGAACAGATGTTCCGGACAGCGACGACAGCGGCAATCTTTATCTTGTAACTGAAATATCTTTTGCTCGGACCTAGTAGATCCAGCATGTAACTCTGCATGTTTGTAGAAAAATCAGCCTTTGTTTTTTATTATTCTGTACACAACTACATAGGGGGGATGACGGCTTTGGCAGGTTTTGTTCTATTATTGTCAGGGGGGTTTTTTATGACTGATTTTGCTCAAATTTCGCCTAAACATTCTTTGCATATCAAAGAATATTGTGGCCAAATTTCATAAAATTCGGTCGACAAAAACCCCCCTGCCAATAATAGAACAAAACCTGCCAAAGCCGTATGTTCCCCTAGGTAGAAACTAAAAAAACGAAAAAAAAAACTGTATGTTAGAAAGGTCTACAGTTAGCCTTATGAGCAAAGGCGTAGAATTTTAAATCCGGAGACAGCTAGTTCTGTCCAGTCCGGGCATAGAAAAGCTTTCAATTAAAAACTGAGGAAATGCTAATAGAATATTGAATTGAAAAGCAAGCAATGTTCCACTTGGAATGTAGAACCACCGAAGAAGATGTTTGCCCTTACAACCCGCCTTGAAATTAGAAGCTCACTCTATTCAGCTTATTTCAATTGACATTGGTATCGTTTTTTCCAATATGACAGCACTATTTCAATGTAATCTTATGAAAAAAAAAGTTCACATAAGTTATACATTCTTGATTATATACTGATAATATATTGTGAGTTAAAGTAGAAAACTATTTAGAGCTTTTTAGTGGAATACCTTCACTTGTAATAAGACGAGCTAGTACTATCCCATTTAACCTTTTCCCGCCCACGACTTTTCCAAAGATTTCAATTGGAAGGAATCATAAATACAAAAATGCTAGAGCAAAAGTTATTTGGCATAGCTAACTAAAATATGTAGGTAGTTATTACCTTGAGATGAGCCCTGGGGTGGTTGGTCCAGTTTTGAATGCATTTCGATGTGCTTGATGTACTTCCCGATCATCCAATGACGATTTGTTGCTGATAAAATCTTTGTTTTTATATCGACCTCTTGCTCACATTGGAAACAGGATATCTTGGCTGAGTTGTCGTCCACAATTCTTATGTTGAGATGAACGTTTTTCGGTACTTCGAGCTTTGTAGTAATAAGTTGATTTATTATTCTCATGTGACTACTTGGGTTTTGATATTCCCGAGAGTTTACGGTTGACGATGCAGACATCAGTTGTGGTTGGGGCGAAATCTCCATTGAAAGTCTAGATGCAAGCACCTAAAACAGATGGGTTAATATGCGGAATGAATCCTCTTTCTATTGCTACCAGCAGGCAGAGTGTATGTAATTAAGAGTGGCGACATGTGCCGCATTTGACAGGTCTCCTGCTCGTTTGGAACACGATTTTGTATGGGAATGACAGATGAATTCTGTTCCAATTCTGACAGTGTCGCCACTCTTATTTACATTCACTCTGCCAGCAGGGATGTCATTCTCCCCGGTGATTTTCGGTGTACGGTGCAAGCAGCACCGTGCACCGTGTGGTGTCAAAAAAATCACCGGGGAGATCGAGCTGAACACCGCGGTGTTTCGGTGTAGAAAACACGGCGGTGAGCCGCACCGTGCACCGCGGTGCGTCAGTAAGTTCGTAAGTACAGTTGAGTCTCCTATCAAACGTGCTATAAGTCTATAATAAGTTCCCCGGAATGAAAAATTAATATAAAAATATGAAGCCACCCAAATATAATTACATATATTATTGTATAGACCGTAATGCCAGACGCCATTTTGAAATCCAAGATGGCGAACAGAAATTCAAGATGGCGGCCATATGGACCAATTGTTTGACCGGAAAGTATGCAATATGGGTGTCTATCGATCGGGTTTGATGAGTAGAACTCGGAAATCGATGTCCGATGCCATTTTGGAATCCAAGATGGCGGACCGAAATTCAAGATGGCGGCCATGTGGACCAATTATTTGACGTGAAACCATGCAATATGGGTATCTATCGATCGGGTTGGATGAGTAGAACTTGAAAATCGATGTCCGACGTCATTTTGAAATCCAAGATGGCGGACCAAAATTCAAAATGGCGGCCATATGGGCCAATTATTTGACAAGAAACCATGCAATATGGGTGTCTATCGATCGGGTTTGATGAGTAGAACTCGGAAATCGATGTCCGATGCCATTTTGGAATCCAAGATGGCGAAACGAAATTTAAGATGGCGGCCATATGGACCAATTATTTGACGTGAAACCATGCAATATGGGTGTCTATCGATCGGGTTTGATGAGAAGAACTCGAAAATCGATGTCCGATTCTATTTTGAAATCCAAGATGGCGGACCAAAATTCAAGATGGCGGCCATATGGACCAATTATTTGACGTGAAAACATGCAATATGGGTATTTATCGATCGGGTTTGATGAGTAGAACTCGGAAATCGGTGTCCGATGCCATTTTGGAATCCAAGATGGCGGACCGAAATTCATGATGGCGGCCATATGGACCAATTATTTGACGTGAAACCATGCAATATGGGTGTCTATCGATCGGGTGTGATGAGTAGAACTCAAAAATCGATGTCCGATGCCATTTTGAAATCCAAGATAGCGGACCGAAATTCAAGATGGCGGCCACATGGACCAATTATTTAACGTGAAACCATGCTATATGGGTGTCTATCGATCGGGTTTGATGAGAAGAACTCGAAAATCGATGTCCGATTCTATTTTGAAATCCAAGATGGCGGACCAAAATTCAAGATGGCGGCCATATGGACCAATTATTTGACGTGAAAACATGCAATATGGGTATTTATCGATCGGGTTTGATGAGTAGAACTCGGAAATCGGTGTCCGATGCCATTTTGGAATCCAAGATGGCGGACCGAAATTCATGATGGCGGCCATATGGACCAATTATTTGACGTGAAACCATGCAATATGGGTGTCTATCGATCGGGTTTGATGAGTAGAACTCGAAAATCGATGTCCGATGCCATTTTGAAATCCAAGATAGCGGACCGAAATTCAAGATGGCGGCCACATGGACCAATTATTTAACGTGAAACCATGCAATATGGGTGTTTATCGATCGGGTTTGATGAGTAGAACAAAAAAAAATCGATATCTGACGCCATTTTGAAATCCAAGATGGCGAACCGAAATTAAAGATGGCGGCAAAATGGACCAATTATTTGACGTGAAACCATGCAATATGGGTGTTTATCGATCGGGTTTGATGAGTAGAACTTGAAAAATTGATGTTTGACGCCTTTTTTAAATACAAGATGGCGGACCGAATTTAAATATGGCGGCAATATGGACAAATTGTTTGACCTGAAACCATGCATTATGGGTGTCTGTCGATCGGGCTTGATAAGTGGAAATCGAAAATTGATGTTCGACTGCATTTCAAATCCAAGATGGCGGACCGAAATTCAAGATGGCGGTCATATGGACCAATTATTTGACCTGAATCCTTGCAATATAGATGTCTGTCGATCAGGCTTGATGAGTAGAACTCGAAAATTGAGTATTGGAGCCATTTTGGAGTCCAAGATGGCGGTTCGAAATTCAAGATGCCATTCTTGAATGGACCAATTGTTTGACCTGAAAGTATGCAATATGGGTGTCTATCGTACTGGTTTGATGAGTAGAACTCATAAATCGATGTCCGATGCAATTTTGAAATCCAAGATGGTGAACCGAAATTCTAGACGGCAGCCATATGCACCATTTTTTTTTTTACTTTAAACCAGGCAATGTGGGTGTTTATCGATCGGGCTTGATAAGTAGATCTCGAAAATCCATGTCTAACGACATTTTGAAATCCAAGATGGCGGATCAAAAATTGAAATGGCGGCCTTATGGACCAAATATTTGGCCTGAAACTATGCAATATGGGTGTCTGTCGATCGGACTTAATGAGTAGAATTCGAAAATCGATGTCCAACGTAATTTCGAAATCTAAGATGACGGATCGAAATTCAAGATAGCGGCATAATGGACCAATTATTTGATGACAATCCTAACTTAATTCATCGAGTGGTGATACTGTCTTTCTCGCATGTAGCCAGGACACCAACCTTATATGGCGATACAGTTCCATTCCATTTTCTTAATAACTTTTAAACGCAATGGTCGATCGTTATCAAATTCAATACAGTTAAACCTCCATGAATCGATGTTCTATAACTCGATATCGACTCACGGAAGCAAATTATGCCATATAGAAAAATATTTTCTGGGATACTGTGATGGGAACAGCTTCAAACAGCTTTCCGAAGATTTTCTATTCCACATCTCGATATTTCCATGAGTCGATGGTCCCTTCAATATCGACTCATGGAGGTATGACTGTAGTGATCAACAAGGCTTTGTCCCCTGTCGAATGCAACTTGTTGCGAGGAAATCGGTTAAGAATTACTATATGAAAATGTCGCTAATGTTTTTTTGGTTTTCGTGTGCACACACACACATACACACGGACAAACAGATATTTGTTCAGTTCGATGAGCTGAGTCAATTGATATATAACATCTTGGGTCTCGGAGACTTCTGTAAAAAGTTCGATTTTGGAGTGAAATGAACTTTGTTGTACGAGAAAGGCAAAACCATGCAATATGGGTGTCTAACGATCGAGCTTGATCAGTAAAACTCGAAAATCGATATCCGACGCAATTTTGAAATCCAATATGGTGGACCGAAAATCTAGATGGCGACAATATAGATCAATTGTTTGACCTGAAACCTTGCAATATGTCTATCGATCGGGCTTAAAGAGTAGGATTCGAAAATCGATGACCAACGCCATTTCGAAATCTAAGATTATCGATAGGGTTTAATGAACAGAACTTGAAAATCGATGTCAGACGTCATTTTAAAAATCAAAACCACTTGGATTTCAAAATATCGTCGGACATCGATTTTCGAGTTCTTCTCATAACACGATCGATAGATACCCATATTGCATAGTTTTTCGTCAAATAATTGGTTCATAAGGCCACTATATCGAATTTCGGTTTGTTATCTTGAATTTTATCGCCATCTTTGGATCAAACATTCATTTTCGAGTTCTATTAATCAAATTTCTGTCCGCCATCTAGTATTTCAAAAGCTGTCAAACATCGATTTTCAAGTTCCACTCATAAACCTGATCGATAGACACCCATATTGCTTGGTTTCACGTGAAATAATTGGTCCACATGGCCGCCATCTTGAATTTTGGTTCGCCACCTTGGATTTCAAAACGGCATCGGACATCGATTTCGGATTTTAACGAAATTTTGTTCTAGCATCCATGTCTGTGCTCTGTGCTTCTAGTTAGAACTGTTTTGGAACGCTATAAAACGGAGGACTTCCTCGTTTCAAAAGCGTATTCTACTTATAGCTCCACCCTAAAATGTTATTAGAAGTTCGAGGAATACTATTTAGGGTATTTTCATGTACCGACCATAGTGAAGGGGAGAAAAGTGGGTCTCTAGTGGTCTTTTTGTTGATTGACGACCTTTTACATGAGTCCACTACGTTTGGCATAGGTATGTTAGGCTTTATGGACGTTATGCATTAAGGACGATAGGGATAATGTACGTAAGGCATAATGGTCGTTTGGCATAATTCTGCCTTCTTTATGTCATGGGCTGTTATTTGGGTCATTCATGTATAACGTCCATTATGCCAAACGGGTACACCCCATTCACATAATACTTGCTTACACAAAAAAAACGTTTCCTTTGTTATATCTTAACATGAAAAAAGTGCTAAGGTAACAAACTTTTTATAGGAAAAAGAAACATCCTTGAACATTGAATTTGGGAAGATACGTCCCTCAGCATTAATCTCAGCCATCTTATAATCCAATAGTATATACTCTGGATCTAACGTATACTGATAAATTTCCTTCCATTAATGAACAAAAGGCTGTATCATACGTTCCCGTGTTTTAGCATTAATACCAAGGGAACGAACCGACGGTGTTGACCTTCGCCTACAGTTCCGTGAATTGTGAACACTTGAGCAAATTGTTGTGGAGCATCGGACATCGATTTTCGAGTTCTACTCATAGAACCCGATCGATAGACACCCATACTGCATTGTTTCACGTCAAATAATTGGTCCACTTGGCCGCCATCTTGAATTTTGGTCCGCCATCTTGGATTTCAAAATAACGTCGGACATCGATTTTCGAGTTCTACTCATCAAACCCGATCGATAGAAACCCATATTGCATGGTTTCACGTCAAATAATTGGTCCATATGGCCGCCATCTTGAATTTCGGTCTACCATCTTGGATTTCAAAATAACGACGGACATCGATTTTCGAGTTCTACTCATCAAACCCGATCGATAGACACCCATATTGCATGGTTTCACGTCAAATAATTGGTCCACATGGCCGCCATCTTGAATTTCGGTCCGCCATCTTGGATTTCAAAATGGCATCGGACATCGATTTATGAGTTCTACTCATCAAACCCGATCGATAGACATCCATATTGCATGGTTTCTTGTCAAATAATTGGTCCATATGGCCGCCATCTTGAATTTCGGTCCGCCATCTTGGATTTCAAAATGGCATCGGAGATCGATTTTCGAGTTCTACTTATCAAACCCGATCGATAAAAACCCATATTGCATGGTTTCACGTTAAATAATTGGTCCATATGGCCGCCATCTTGAATTTCGGTTCGCCATCTTGGATTTCAAAATGGCCTCGGACATCGATTTTCAAGTTCTACTCATCGAGCATATTCGATACAATTTTATATTCGCTTTCATATTTGGCGAATATTTGGTCGCAATACGCATACTCGGGAATCATACTGTAATTTGCTGCTATTCTGCTGCACACCGCGGTGTCGGTGCGGCTCGGTGAGTGTAGCATGAAACACCGCGGTGATATTCGGAGAATTCACCGCGGTGCAGGCGCACATGTGCACCGCGGTGAATTCTCCGGGGAGATTGACATCCCTGGACCAGTGGTGCGAATTCTCAGCAGGGATGCCGGAAGATATTTTAATATGTCTTCACAGTCGTTTAAAAATGTCTTCAAATGTCTTCAATATTAAAATAACGATTATTAGCGAGAAATTTCAAAATCCAATAGGTTTGCAAAATCAATAATCGCCTTGTTTTACTGATGTGGAATAATATTTATTTTTTTAACATACAAACTGTTAGATTTCAAGAGAATATTTTTAAAATTATTTAATTTTTTTAAGACGAGTTTCCCCTGGATTTTGTACTGAGGCGGATTTGTAACAGAATTTTCACGTGGAATTCTTTCAAATTTCTTTTTAAAGAATACCCTGTTGGAATTCAAAATTTACTGTGAAATACTTGAAGAAACAATTCCGGTAAAATTTCTAGATCAACTTCCGGATAAATTCCTGATGGAGCTTCTTATAACTTCTTTTGGATGGAGCTTCTAATTACTTCTGGAAGTCTCCTGAAGAAATTTCCCGAGGAATTCCTGTTGGAACATCCAAAGGATTTACTGAAGAAACATCCGGAAAAAGTTCAGAAGGAAGTTCCGGAGGAATTCTTGGAGGAACTTAAGAAGGAATTCCTGTAGAAACTGCAGGATGAATTCCGGATCTTTTTTTCTGGAGGAATACCTGAAGGATTTTCCTGATGGATTTTTGAAGGATATTCCTGAGGAATTACTGAACCAATTTCCGGTGGAATTCCTGAAGAAACTTCTGGAGAAATTCTGGGAGGTAGTTCTGAATGAATTCTTGGAGGAGCTCCCTGATGTATTGCTGCAGAAATTTCCGAAAGCAATCCTGGAGGAAATACCAGATAAATTTCATAGTATACTTCCGGAGGCATTCTTGGAGAGTCATTCGGCAACTTTCTTAAAAGATCTTCCAGAGGAAGAACTTCCGGAGGCATCCCTTATGGAGCTTCCGCCGCAATCCCGGGAAAACTTTCGGAAACAAATCCTGGAAGAACTACTGGAGGAATTCGTGAAGGAACTACTGAAGGAGTTCTGGAACTTCTTCCAAATGAAGTCCTGGAGGATTTTTCGGAAACATCCCTGAAACTTCCGGACAATTTCCTGGAGGGATTACAGAAAAATACCAGGCAGATTTTTTGAAGAAATTCATAGAGGAATTCGCAGAGTAAATACTGGAAGAATGTCCAAAAATATTTCTAGAAGAATAATCAAAGGAATACAAGGAAAAATTTAAAAAAAGTTTGTAGCAAGTTTCCTCTGAATTTCTTTTAGGTAGATTTTCCTGTAAAAATTTACCTTGAAAATTATGAGAAATACCCATTTAACACCAGCATAATTTCTTATTGACATTCGTAAGAATTTTTAATGAAAATGAATTGAAACAATTTTCTTGTGGAAATTGAAAGGGATTTATTGTGGGAATTGTGGAAATCAAAATGAATTTTCCGTTTAAATTTTGGAGGATTTTCTTTATGTTTTTTTTACGGAAAATGTTAAATATAAATTTTGTACTGAATTTACAATTTCAATTCTCTTTAATATAGACAAGAAATTCCTCATAATTTTCATCAGAAATTCTTTTAAAAATTCACAGAAAATTCAAAGAGTTTCTCGTCGAATATTTAGACGAAAATTACATGGACATACCGAAAAGATCAAATGAATTCGTAAGGAATGTAGAAAAAGATCAGGTTCTAGCTCAACGATTGAATAGATTAAATCAAGTCATAGAAGAGTTCAATATATTTTTGCCGTAAAATAAAACGGCAATTGCGTTCCAATGTAATGATCGAAATACCTTTTTACATACACGCCATCGGGAATTTTTTAACCAGCGCCAACTCCAAGTTAAGTGCGTACGTATGAAGTCTAAAATGCGTTGCATTTATCAGCCAGCTAGTGTGAATGTATTTTTATGTTTGAGATACTAAGTCCCAGACAAAGACTATTATAACTTTTGTATTTTTTGTTTTGCATAATTTACATATGGTTGGGATTCAGCCAAACCGCACCAAGCGGCTTTTTGATCAACTTGTGATATTTTGTTCGCAAAAGACAAACGGAAAGTATTTCATGTTAACCCTTAAAGGCGCAAAGCGATTTTTTTAGAAATCGTCGGAAATATTTTTAACGTAAATAACCATTAAAATCATTAACATTAAACGTATTTTCGATTTGTTGTTTTAAAACAACATTGCGCATTTAAGGGTTAAGTCATGCGTACATTTGTTGTAAGGGATCCTCAGCTATGGCGTTGAACGATGTCCGATGCGATTTTTAACCAAGTGAATCTATAACATGCAAACCTTGGCAAAAAATTGGAAATATTTCATTGGCGCTAGGTGTGATTTGGCTGATTCCCGACCATACAGAGAAGTCGCAGAATTTATTACTAAGAAATGAAATTATATTTTCTCTCGCTGGCTTATTGATTGTCTTCAACTGGGTGGTGCGGATAGAATCGATTTGGTTGTCAAACTGAAGCCAAAATTTTCTATTGTGCCGGAGCCAAACATTGAAGATTGTGGTTACATTCGTTTCTGATCTAATATTGAGTAGTATTGTTATTATTTTGGGAAAAAATAAAAATAAACTTTGTTTGAGTTTTGTATTCTTTGTAACAAATATTCTCACATTATATTCCAAGTGGAAAATTAGTGGGAATGCAACTAAAAAGCACCCGTTTACGAAATTTCACGAGATTCAGCAGCTGATTGTAGCATGAATGTATGTAAACAATCGTAAAGTCATGTAGAGTCTAGCGCATTTGTGCGCTCTCATGCAGCGTGGAAAGAGAAATTCGAAGAGCGGGAAATGTTTGACAGCCAAGTAACTGCAAAATAATTTTGTTTATGGGAGTGATTTCAAAATATCCCTCTGCTCGCTTGAGCGCAGAAAAGCGGCTCTATCCGCAGTACCCAGGTCTTCAAGTATCTTCAAAAAGGTAGATAAGTCTTCAAATATATAAATGCATGGGTGAATACTATCACTTGAAAGACAATGACAGGAAATTTGTGCCGAATGATCATCAGCTTCAGCCCGCTGTTGGCAAACCGAGTTTGCTAAGCTACTCCTGCTTTGTCTTGCTGACTGAAAGGCACCGTCATAGGCAAAGAGAAGCAGAGAAAAATACAAAACAAAAGAATCACACTCGGCAGGCATTGTTGATAAATTGCACCACTGATTGCTACACATACCTCATTGAATTCATTTTGCTGAGAAGCTAGTTTCACAGAATACTCAAGAAGCAGCTCACGATGACCTGGAACAATCTTGAAAAGTGCAGGAGCGTCGCGATATAAGTGCAATGTGTCCACGGTGCCTTTTTGTTCACACTGCCCGCATAATAAAAAACAACATGTTATATGGTCAGAATCATTATTACGATGTAAGATATAGCTTCACAGTTTACGTTGCGGTTATCGAATGCTTTTCGATCGATTCAACCTGATTCCCAGGATTCAACCATAACTGCTCGACATCATCACTAAATGTCAACATATAACATGTTGTCTCAAAAATGTTCTTTATTTCCTGCATTATATGTCAACATTTTATCATACTGTTGAGCGAAAATTTTGCACGCGAAAACAGACGATTTTTTATGGTGACATAACTTAACAACCCATTCAACATATTGTTATTTGTCAAATAACCGTACCACAAACTGTTAAAACTTTATATGAGATTGTTCATTTACAGTTGTCAACAGTAAAGGATACTGTTGTCGACCGCACGGGAAAATATCCATGTACAGTTTGTAATTATGCGGGTGATGAAATGAACGTATCGTTTCCTCGATAGCTTCAAAACAACTGCCGGTGATTTTGCAAAATGTTGAAATACAACCGTACCCATTGACCGACAACACATTTTTTAGGTACACGGGTAACTTCAGTTTATAAAAGAACTCAAACGCCTCCCAAAATTTTCCATCCACTAGGTAATAGTTATCACCAAAATATTCCATTTACCTTTCCTGTACTTCGCACTTCTACTTCACTATATCGTATACTCTCCACGTCGCGCTGCGCAATTTTTCCGAATTTTTCTTCCTGCAATAAATATGAAGAAGCTAGCACTGATTTTAACAAAAACTAGATTTTTCCGAGTATTTTTCAATACTATTCTGGTGATTATTTTATTTATTTATTTTCATATTTTCAACGTTCCCGGTGACTAAAATGTCAAAATACACTAATATTCGTTGTTAATTAATTTCTGTGTCTGTATATTACTCTATTGCACGGAAAATTACGTCACTTTGAATTAATACATTATTGCATCCAATACGTTGAAATTCATAAAAAATACATCAATACGTTGTAAAATACATGGTCATGAATCGAAAATACACAAGTGAATCGCCCCTCGGTTGTATCCTCTTCAGATATTTGTTATTTGAGAAAAACTATTTTTCTACATGTTCGGGTCAGTCTTTCTTTGGTATAACTTAACTATAACTTTGGTATAACATTTGGTATAAGCTAACTCTACTAGAAACAATACAAGCTAATCAACATGCACATTATTTTATAATCAACAAATCAGCATCAATGGAAATAACAATATCAGCGAAAATACTACGACTGCAATAACACACATAGATTACACATTAAACATAAAACTTCGATCATTACTAAGTCGCCAAGTTGTTCTACAGGAATGATAATTATTGAATTCTCCACTTTAAAAGATATGTAGTCCATCGTTTGACAAATCCCTCCAGGATGGCTAATTCGTCAACACCAATAGCTTCACTTCTTCTGCGGTGACGTCGTTTGTGATGTTTAAAAAAATGGAGCTTGAAATTTCAACAGGATCTTACAGATCGGATTTTCAGGTTTTCGTTGGCTAGAGGGAAGTGCCAGCTCCTCACTCCATATCACTGAACCCAAGCCACTGAGGAGAGACAGATGCCAACCATCTTTTGCAGAATTCGGTCCCCTTGGACAAGGAGAGGAATCCTGTGGTCTCTGGATGTAGTGAGAGCAAAAGCCAAAGCGACAGCATTTTGGCAAACAGAGAAATCTGGATAGTCTGCTAATGTCGACCCGGTCGTTCCAGTGCGTGCACCCATGGGGTCATGTCTTCTTATCTACCGACGTCCCACATGAGTTTTGTTCGTCCGAGGCCATCCTCGAACCTCGAAGTCATTTCAGATGTTCCAGGTGGGGTTTGGCTTCCGGTCCTATGGTGCTCCAGCTGCCCGAATCAGGCGACGGCAAAAGGGTCAAGATCGACATCTTCTTTTATTTTTCATTTATTTAGTTAACATCTAAACAGATAACACTGAATCAACAATTTGACGCCACAATGCACGGTTCGATGCCGCATCTTTCCATCCTCGGATACGCCCCACGCTCGCCAAGTCGTTCTGCACCTGGTCTGCCCATCTCGCTCGCTGCGCTCCACGCCGTCTCGTACCTGCCGGATCGGAAGCGAACACCATCTTTGCAGGGTTGCTGTCCGGCATTCTTGCAACATGTCCTGCCCATCGTACCCTTCCGGCTTTAGCTACCTTCTGGATACTGGGTTCGCCGTAGAGTTGGGCGAGCTCATGGTTCATTCTTCGCCGCCACACACCGTCTTCTTGCACACCGCCAAAGATGGTCCTAAGCACCCGTCTCTCGAAAACTCCGAGTGCTTGCAAGTCCTCCTCGAGCATTGTCCATGTTTCATGTCCGTAGAGGACAACCGGTCTTATTAACGTCTTGTACATGACACATTTGGTGCGGTGGCGAATCTTTTTCGACCGCAGTTTCTTCTGGAGCCCGTAGTAGGCCCGACTTCCACAGATGATGCGCCTTCGTATTTCACGACTAACGTTGTTGTCAGCCGTTAGCAAGGATCCGAGGTAGACGAATTCCTCGACCACCTCGAAGGTATCCCCGTCTATCGTAAAACTGCTTCCCAAGCGGGCCCTGTCGCGCTCGGTTCCGCCCACAAGCATGTACTTTGTCTTTGACGCATTCACCACCAGTCCATCTTTTGTTGCTTCACGTTTCAGACGGGTGTACAGTTCTGCCACCTTTGCAAATGTTCGGCCGACAATGTCCATGTCATCCGCGAAACAAATAAATTGACTGGATCTGTTGAAAATCGTACCTCGGCTGTTACACCCGGCTCTCCGCATGACACCTTCTAGCGCAATGTTGAACAACAGGCACGAAAGTCCATCACCTTGTCTTAGTCCCCGGCGCGATTCGAACGAACTGGAGTGTTCGCCCGAAATCTTCACACAGTTTTGCACACCATCCACCGTTGCTTTGATCAGTCTGGTAAGCTTCCCAGGGAAGCTGTTCTCGTCCATAATTTTCCATAGCTCTACGCGGTCTATACTGTCGTATGCCACCTTGAAATCAACGAACAGGTGGTGCGTTGGGACCTGGTATTCACGGCATTTTTTAAGGATTTGCCGTACAGTAAAGATCTGGTCCGTTGTCGAGCGGCCGTCAACGAAGCCGGCTTGATAACTTCCCACGAACTCGTTCACTAATGGTGACAGACGACGGAAGATGATCTGGGATATCACTTTGTAGGCGGCATTAAGGATGGTGATCGCTCGAAGGTTCTCACACTCCAGTTTGTCGCCTTTCTTGTAGATGGGGCATATAACCCCTTCCTTCCACTCCTCCGGTAGCTGTTCGGTTTCCCAGATTCTGACTATCAGTTTGTGCAGGCAAGTGGCCAGCTTTTCCGGGCCCATCTTGATGAGCTCAGCTCCAATACCATCCTTACCAGCTGCTTTATTGGTCTTTAGCTGTTGAATGGCATCCTTAACTTCCCTCAAGGTGGGGGCTGGTTGGTTTCCATCGTCCGCTGAACTGACGTAGTCATCTCCTCCGCTGCCTTGACTTTCACTGCCTGTACTCTCAGCGCCGTAGTGCTGCTTCCACCTTTCGATCACCACACGTTCGTCCGTCAAGATGCTCCCATCCTTATCCCGGCACATTTCGGCTCGCGGCACGAAGCCTTTGCGGGATGCGTTGAGCTTCTGATAGAATATGCGTGTATCTTGAGAACGGCACAGCTGTTCCATCTCCTCGCACTCCGCTTCTTCCAGGCGGCGTTTCTTCTCCTGAAAAAGGCGGGTCTGCTGTCTCCGCTTCCGTCTATAACGTTCCACGTTCTGCCGGGTACCTTGCTGCAGCGCGACCGCCCGCGCTGCGTCCTTCTCCTCCAGAATCTGTCTGCACTCTTCGTCGAACCAATCGTTCCGTCGACTTCGACCCATATACCCGACGTTGTTCTCCGCTGCGTCGTTAATGGCTGCTTTAACTGTACTCCAGCAGTCCTCAAGAGGGGCCCCATCGAGCTCACCCTCTTCCGGCAACGCTGCCTCGAGATGCTGCGCGTATGCAGTGGCGACATCAGGTTGCTTCAGTCGCTCTAGGTCGTACCGCGGCGGTCGTCGGTACCGAACATTGTTGATGACGGATAGTTTTGGGCGCAGTTTAACCATCACCAGATAGTGGTCAGAGTCGATGTTAGCGCCACGATATGTCCTGACGTCGATAATGTCGGAGAAGTGCCGTCCATCAATCAGAACGTGGTCGATTTGTGATTCTGTCTGCAGTAGTGATCTCCAGGTGTACCGATACGGGAGGCTGTGTTGGAAGTAGGTGCTACGAATGGCCATATTCTTGGAGGCGGCGAAATCAATTAGTCGTAGGCCGTTTTCTTTCGTCAGCCGGTGAGCGCTGAACTTTCCAATAGTCGGTCTAAACTCCTCCTCTTGGCCAACCTGAGCGTTCAAATCTCCTATGATGATTTTGACGTCGTGGCTTGGGCAGTTGTCGTACTCACGTTTCAGCTGCGTGTAGAATGCGTCCTTATCATCAGTGCTTCTGGAGTGTGGGCTATGGACGTTGATTATGCTGAAGTTGAAGAACCGGCCTTTGATCCTCAACCTGCACATTCTTTCATTGATCGGCCACCACCCGATCACGCGCCTTTGCATATCGCCCATCACTATGAAAGCTGTTCCCAGCTCATGTGTGTTGCCGCAGCTCTGGTAGATGGTATGATTACCTCTAAACGTTCGCACCATTGATCCCTTCCAACAAACCTCCTGCAGCGCTACGATGCCGAATCCACGGTCCTTGAGCACATCGGCGAGTATGCGTGTGCTCCCGATGAAGTTGAGAGATTTGCAGTTCCACGAACCGAGTTTCCAATCGCTAGTCCCTTTTCGTCGCAGTGGTCTTCTCCGATGGTTCCGGTCCGTACTCTCTTGTTGATTGTTCGTCGCTTATGATTTTTTAAAGGCTGGCTTGCAGGGCCTGACACCAAACCCCCTAAATTTCCGGAGGACCATTCCTCCTTCTTTCCGGTGGACCATGGTGCACAGTTTCACTTAGAGTCCCTCGCTGGCACTCGGACGATGATCAGCCGCCCCTAACATGGAGAACAGACGCTGTTGTGAGCCGATCCTGACATGGAGAACAGACGCTCAATAAGATTTGCACCTCCGGAGAGGAGCAAACCCCCCCCTTCCCTGTCAGCATACGACCATAGTTCCCACCGGGGTTGGTTACCCGATCTTCCCTAAGGTTGCTCGTATCCCGGCCAGCACCGCGGGGAGGTATGGATAGGAGTTGCTGGGTAAGAGGCTAAGGACCGCGAGATGGGGTCTATTTTATTCCTTCAGGTACGCGAAGTACCAATGGTACGCTTTACCCAGCATTTGCCGTGCCATCTTCTTTTATGTTCTTTGTTAAACGTCACTTTTGCTGGAATCTGCTCCGGCATACGTTTTACTTTTTTGTAGACTTGGTATAGTAAGGTATAGTATAAACTTCTTAAAGTTTTCTCGAATAATTGAGGATTTTAGCAGAATCCATATTAAAATTTACGATAAAGTACTTTGTGATGACAGTAGGAGTCATTCTCTAGAATCACTTTAAAAAATGTTGTTTGATGGACAAAAAAATTTTCCAAAAATGTTCAGCTCAAAATGATCCCATTCACGAAATCGATTTTTTCCCTTCCTTGCAAAAAGTAATAAAACAACATCGGAACGTGTTTCTCACGGATGTTCGAGCAAGAACACAATTGTTTATTGTTATTGTGCTTATATCAAGTCAAATGTATCCATTGTATTTGTAGTAACCACATTTGCAAATACAAAATACTGCCCTGCTTTTTGTCTTTGCTCTGCCCGTACTCGCGAACAAAGCAAGCGCCAGAAAAATGCAGGCAGTAGGTTCGCGTTTCCTTAAAATTTAGTAGGTTTACTGTTTCCTTGAAATTTCTACGCTCATATTTTGCCGTAAGCTGGCTTCTTCTAGTAGAAGCATAAGTACTAGAACGCTAGTGGCGCTGTAGTAATTTAAATTATTTTGCCAAATTATGTTTCAATAAGCTTCAATTGGCCATAATTTATGCATCATGTTGTAGTGCATGTTTGGTTTCATCACCAACATTGGTTTGACACTTGTACCGGTACTTTGGCTGCCAGGTCGAAGTAACTAGATGTAAGTCAAACAAACAGGAATGACATTAGCAATCTTATACTTTTGAATAAACTCTTTTTCTCCCTTGTTTGTCTTTGGGATGGCCATGATTAATATTTTCCTTAAATCGTTCGACTACGGTATGTAATCGGAAGCCTTAAGGATAAGGGTTTCGACTTTTCGTTTCAATGAGACCAAAGCAAGCGTTTTTCGGGCAAGGGAGATTTCTTTAATTTGTTTATGTTGAGGATAATCTTTCACCCATCAATCTTTTCTCTAGAATTAGCCTTGGGAGGTAAACGAATATCTTGCCTATTAGATGAAAATCCTTTCATCACACTTTTACCTCTCACTCACTTTTCGCGAGAATTATCGCAGAACAATTACAAAATTGTTTGGTCGCGCCTGGATTCGAACCCAGAATATCCGTAAGGATGTGTTTGCTTTAGCCACACCACCACACTATATGTATGAAAGCATTAAGTTATGTGTTCCACATAAAGCTTTGTTCATTTAGAATCCAGAATAATTTATTGTATTGCAGCGGCACGAAAAGTGACTGCTGCAAGAATAATTATTTTACAGCGGTTTATCTACCTAGGCTGTAGTATAAATTTCACGATATATATAGTTTGCCTTTTGGACAAACTTGCCAAAAACAGATGATTTTGGCATGGGATATGCAGCTGTGGAGCAAAGACCTAAGTGTTTGTGACGTTTGTGACTCGAAGCTATACAAGGAGGATTGTCTCAAAAACCGCGGTCTACCTTCCATAAAGCCCATAAAGGTCCCGTGAAGTTGTGGCAAGATTTGGCGAGTTACCACTACAGCCGGGAAGTCATCCAGTGGTACCGCGATAATAACGAAGATTTCATCAATAAAAACATAAATCCACGCAACTGCCCACAACTCCGGCATATCGAGACATTTTGGGCAATAATGAAGCGGAAGCTTAAGGAAAGTAGAAAAACAGCTCGGGACGCGACTCAGAAGTGTGCAACTTTTGATGAGAAGAAAAAAGAAGAAAGTGCGAATTTTCACTAGAAACAAGAAGAAATTATTTGTATCAATATTTTTTCCTTAAAGTACAGTAAATTACCTTTGTTTTGATGTATTAATCTTATTTGTACGTCAATCTTTTACCGAGATACAGATAATTTTATTATTCCGGGTTCTAAATGTACATAGCTTTACGCTACTACCATTTGCATAAATGATGCAGCGAAAAGACTCGAATATGAAAGAAAAAGAGCAAATTAACTTTTGACGGCAATAGAAGTGAGCGAAAAATGGTTATCACTCTACAGGCTGTTTTTCTTCCCCGAAAAGCGATTTCTACCCGAAAATTTCCGTGTGGTATCATCCGGTGCTCCTGAGATTCAGTGAGCATTACGAACCCTGTTTAGGACCGATTTCACTGAAAAAGAGACATGCATCATTGCACGATTTAGTTTTCATTTTTTTTATTTTTCATTAGGGTCATGGGTTCGAGTCCCATCGAAGGGAAAGTGGTTACCTCCAATACATTTTCCAAATCAATATATTTCACATAACGTACATATTCACATAGTTTCATAACATTGTAAATTAACGTCTAAGTCGGGTGGTTTAATCCCCGGAAATAGGCAATTAACTTTGATTGAACTTTCATTTTTAGTTTTTAGTTCTATTTCGAAAGTATATACACCCAGGTTTTTTTTTACACGGTTGGAATTCATTAATTTCTCGGTTAACCTGAACTTTGGCAGCTTTTCAAATACCCCCTGAATTTTCTTTGATTTTTTGTGAATTTTTTCGTGGGGATAACTCATTGCTTCGTTGACGCTGAAGGTCTTAAACGACCAAAACCAAACCGTGTAAAAAAAACCTGGGTGTACTACACTCGACCCATTTCTACAAAATAACCAAGAACAAAGCTCTATTTCATCAGGATTTGCATTCAACTTCACTTTCCATGCGCTGGTTGTTAGCAATTGACCGAAATTCGAAAACAAACGGTCAAAATTATTATATTATATTTTTTTCAAAGTGGTGCTAATTTTATTTCGCACCTTTTTTCATGAATTTTTCGGCTTAAATGTGAATGGTCCGCATTAATATCAATGTAATGCACTGAAAAGTTGTGATACAAAATTTGCTTACATTCTGCAGTGAAATTACTCTAATTTGTTCATAATTGAAGAAAATAATCATATTCCTTTTCAATACTTTGTTTTGATGGAATGAACATGGAAGCTGTGAAATGAAGTCCAGGAGCAGTAATTCTACATAGGGTAACCGGCGGTAATGTTGGCCCAGGATGAAACATTGGCTCATCACGCAAATTAATCAATATTTCAGCGATCATACGTCGATTTGTAGGGAGATATTAACCATTGCTTCTTTAGAAAAGTGTATCAAACATATATCTGCCTCATAACTCTAGATTTATACACTTCTTAAACTATTAAAAGCAATTATCTTGCGTGAAAAATCACTTTGACTCGGTTTTTTTAGCAGCCATGTTTCGTTGACTTATGCAGGCTGGCTGTGCTAGAGTTTTTCTTTTGCCCAATAAAAGCGTTTTATGAATGAACATACCTGCTTTCGCACATCAGATGAATGGATAACAACCACACTATGTCAGCTATCATTTTTATTTCACAATTTCCATTAGTATAGCGACATAATTAACCAAAACATTTTTGGACAATACTGGGGCACCCGTAGCCAAATGGTGGCATGCGCTTTCGATTTGTAGCACTACGTTAGTATAGGTGAAACTCTAAAATCAAAACTTTCTCACCAATAACCCGTACTGGAGAAAATAACCGAAAGCTGCAGATGGAATATCCGATGGTTGCGATTAGTTTGCTAAGATTTTTTGTAAAAACAGGTTAATCCACTCAGCGGTTAAGTTTCATTCGCAAATAACATAACGCTAAACTCAACCCACACCAAGCATCTAGTAATGCTTCATGTATGGTAGGTTTCTGAAATTTATAAAGTCCTTAACGCTCAGACAAGTACCTTCCCACAACCTAAAACGTCTTGTAGTTTGTAAATGGGCCCTCATGATGCTTTTCTGGAATCACGATATAATCGCTTTCATTCGCAGAACATACCAAAAATAATTGCCTACCTTACGGCTTTCAAACACGATTCAAGCAAAAGCGATTCAAGCATCAACCTTTCGTGGTTCTATACACCATTTTCTTCATAATTTCGCAAATAAATGATTCAATTAGAGTAAGAATATTTAGTTTTATCATCTTTCGCACGAATCCATTTCTCATCAAATAATGGAAAGATACAATGGATCGTATGTTTCATTAGATAAACTTTCAACGTCATTTCATGGGAATAATTTCAAGTCAAATTACTTGACAAATACCTTCATCATAATTTAGATTTATTATTGCTTGCAAAAAGTATTTTGATCTGTAAAATGATACCGAAAAAGTATTCTCTCAACTCGGGAAGTTGAAACACGTGAGAGTTTTGAGAGGATTCACAACAGCTGATCGATATAGAGAGGAGTGGAATCAAACGCACGTACCAATCATTAAACTTCAATGCAGGCAGAGTCAAAAAGCATCCAATAATTGTCTTTATGAATAATTGTGTAATAATATCAGGTAGTTGGCGCAGTTATAACTGTTTATGCACAGTACAAAGCAAGGAATTGCCTAGAATAAGTTTTACAATTGGCTTTCTTCAGTAGTGCGTTATGCATCATCCCCACCTAAAGCATTGTTTACGTTTTGGAAAAAAGTTTCTTTGAGAGTATCGCGAGAGCGAAAGCAACACAACTGCCATGGTTTCAACTAGCAGTAAATCTCAAAATTATGCGGCAGTCAATAATTAACGTATGCAATTTGTTTGAAGGCACAACATGAGGGCTAGAACATGTAGCCTTTTTGCAATTGCAGTTTTTAATACAGTTTTCATTTTTCTAAACTTCTTCACTTGCAAATATGGTAAATATTTGGGAAATAAATGATTCATATAATAGTATTTTCGTTAGCATGTCCTTGGTAAGCGTGCTATTGGGGGAATCTGAAACGCACTCTCACAATCAGTGTGGTAGTATTTTACATGCAACCAATTAGAATTTACGCTCAATAAGATGATTTGATTTTCTCTGTTTGTTTGCATACTGCCTTTATTCAACGCAAGCAAAATGGTTGGTACTATAAACAGCAACCCATCTTTATCTCTCGTATGTTCAAAATCAACAATCACTCGTCCCAAGTGGGCTGAAAAATTATCCACCTGATAGGGACAAGGATGCCGACATTTTGTCCATTTCTCTCGAGACTTTCGCTGGTTTAAATGAGATATTGCGGACATTCATCGTCGTTTTTTGCTATTTGGCGTCAAAACCAAATGTAAGCAAGCCGGCTGGTGGAATAATTCTGGTTGGAAATGCAATATATGAAGATTTATAACGATAAATGTGCTCAACCGTAGCATAATGGGCCAAGGTTTGAGCCGTTACCCCTATTACATTATAACGACGGTTTCGTGCAATACTATCACAAACCAAAAATTTTCGTTTTTGACATTTTGATTACAACGCACGGAAAACGGTATAAAGTTCCATCTGACAAAGACCCAGGTCAAAATTCACAATGTATCAAAAGTTATACGTATTTCAAAACTTGACGATTATTCACAAAATTCATATAAATCCATGAATTTATTGATTTTATCCAGGTTTTTGTGCTGGAACACGCAAAACTAATTCATTTTTATCAACACATGCAGAAAGATCCATGAAGTTCGAAAAAAAAACAAAATCTTTTATTGAGTAAACAATTTTAAACGTCTTCTCTGAAAATTTCCAGATTCTGAGTTGTGCCTGTATTGCACGAAACCGTCGATAACATGATTCGAATGTGGAATATTTCAATTGAGCTAAAATTACAAAAGAGAAACTCTCTCAAAAAACTCACCTTTCTTTGTATAAAACCTATATCAACTATTCAATTGATTGTTGCTGATTAATTGGCTCATTGGTCAAGGAAATTTAAAACTGTAAAAGACACTTCCAGGTGCCCATCTCGATCATTTGAATCGGCACTGCCAACGCTCTCAACAGGTGGCCTTCAAGTTGTCATTGCTGTTTGCAGGCGCATCGGAAGGGGGCCAATTAATTTACCTTTAATGTTTCCCACGTCTTCATCCGTTTATCCGTCTGCCGCCGTGCCAACGCTCTGCAAATTCTTACCCGTATTTTTCTATTTGCATTATACTTTTTCTTCAATTTATCCTTTACAGAGCTACATTCATATTGGATCTTTGTATTCCCTAATTTTCTCAGTAATATCAAAATTCGATTTTTTATTAGTTGACTAGTTCGATAGTTTAATAGTCCGTTGCACTAATTACCCACCATTAAACTATTAAATACAATGCAAGCGTATCAGCTTCTCGGCCATGCTCACTAAGTATCTTGGAAACCTTCTTCTATTGTCTTCCACCGTCAAATCGGATGTCCGTCATCCTGTGGATTATCGTTTTATTCGCAACTGCACCCCAGTAGTTGGGAACGGTCGATATCCGGTGAACAAATGTCGATCTCATTCAAGAAACGTAAGGACTCGGTGCTTCAACTTTACGTTGTTTTTCTCTCCTTTCCTGTCGATCGACAATTAACCCGCGAGAATGGCAATGCCAAGTCAAAACAGGAGGTCCAATCCTAATGACTCTTATTGACCCGCAGCACAGATCCGTACCTATATCTGTAGCAGCGCGTGCAAAACTGAACACCGTCAAATAGGGTCATGGTGAAAGCGAAGACGAAGTTGAGGGGTCGATTAGAAGTTCATCGTCTCGGGTCTTTACGTATTTAATTGCAAGATGCTTTTCGATATCCGCTGTGCGCTGTGTGTTCAGATGGGTACGAAGGATAAGCGATAGAAAACAGTTCTATTTAGGGTAGCAATGTGATAAAATAATTTACAGCCTTTTTTGTGGAATCAAAACTGCATTAAGCTCCATCAGCATACATTAAAACTATAAAAATGAGCAAATAAGAAGAAGGTAGAAGTGAGCAAAGGGATCAAAGATTATGAGAAATAATAAAGGAAAAGAACTATAGAAGAATGGATATGAGCGAGATAGAAGAAGAAAAAAGAATGATAAGGAATAAAATAAGAGAAGAAATTCGTTGATCAATTGGCTATAAATTTTTATCGCAGTTTGATCAACCAATGACATCTGCTGCTAGAGAAGCGATTTTATCTTGACAGGTACCAATGAGTACAATTATTATCCGAAATTCAATTTTACATTCACTAATACGTTGAACTTAATCCGAAAACAATTATTTGATTGACAAATAACATTAATGAAATCTATGCAAAACATTATATTTAGAAGTCAAAGTCATCTTATGCCTATAAATATTCATAATATATCTGATAAGAAGTATGAGAACATAATCACATAGCGTACATTTCATATCACAGTTAAGCAGCACTCCTGCTGACCGTATTTTTGTTCCCAGAAGCAGCAGTCCCATACAGCATCGGAAGAGGCTCGAACGAACTACGGGAAATCAATGAGCAAATAAGAAAATCAAAAGAAACTAGAGACTGTCGATGCCTTGGAACAGAATTATGCCGAACCTCGAGGTCACATCATCAATCGAAATGAGGAGGGTAGTTTACTTTTGACTCAGCGGGGTCCCCCGTTATCGATGAAGTCATTGCATGCGCTGGGAAAATTTGTTCCTTTTTGTTCCTGCGAAAGAAAATTGAACTTGTATCCTGTGGTCGGTCGGGTAGGTACCCGCCATTCATCGGCATGTCGAAGCGCGGGACCTCGCTAACAATGCTTGTATTTTGACAGACCGTCAGATCCGACAGGAATATGATCCCTGGCTTTCGGCTGACAATTGCATTGCAATAGCAGTGACCTCTTGCTGGTTTTGTTGCGCTCTGATTCTTTTCAAGTTGTAATCGACGACTTTCGCCTAGCAATGACTTTTAAATTCGAAAAAGAGCCACACTTATCCAAACGTAGGAAGGTACGTACTTGCCATCTGTGCAATTCCTGTTAAAGATCGCGGTACTAATATATGCGACACAGACTTTGTGGTTTGTACGAAAGAAAGCACACGCGGCGTGCATCGCTTCCGGTTCTCACGGTTTATTTAATTACATTTTATGCTTATCTGCTGACGTCTCCAGATTGCTTAGTGAGCAAAGACACTGGATTGCCAAACCGGGAAACGCAAAAGCGAGATCCGTCATCCTCATTGTTCAAATTTGAAACAAAATCATGTAACGACAGGTATAGGAAGCATTCGAAATCTTAAGAAAAAGCTAAGTTGAAATGCGGGCCATGATTCCAGTTGAAAAACTAGAAGTCTTATCACTGGCGACGTCGTTGTTGGTCTTGGCACGAGGCTCGCCCAGAGCTCAAATAATAATGTTATTCAGTGAGCCCATCACGCGCACTTCCATCAGCGAGCGCAAGTGATGAGCCCGCCCTCGCTTACTGTGCTGACTATGCGAACAAGATGAAAAGAACATGAGTTTCATTTTCATAACTAAATATTTACTTATCGCATTAATATCTAAACAGGTGGAAAGTCGGGTCACTTTCTCGACGCCTCTAAATTGGGTCATCGCCAGGAATGGAATTAATGGTAAAGTTTTGAAATGACAAATAATTACCAGTTTATAAAATGAATGACATCTTGTTCACTATTCTCGTGGCTATTGAAAACTTCAACGAAATCCAAATTTGAGAATTCCAATTTGAAATGAAATTGATCAGTCCCTTGAAAATCACCAGGAATGTTGGAGAAATATCCTACTCACAGAACTAAGAGACAGAAAACACGCACAGTGGACCCCGTGGATGAGTTGATGTTCTATGATTCGGTAAGTTTCACTAGTGGCGGAACTAATATTAAATATCAAAACAACTGAATGATTCAATTATACTAAATTGGAAACAATATCCAACAAAAGTCTGAACTTCAATGAGGGCAAAACACACAAAAGGAGGCAACCTCCTAATGGTTTTGCTGAACAAAAGCATACGAAATTGCCAGCTTATAAAAAATCCAAGTACCGTTTTGGCTCAAATCCCGAATATGACTCATATTCCGAACACTGGCGTTTTGGCACCCAAAAATAAAAATTCCATTGGTTTTTAGTTCTGAGGATCAAAATTACAATCGAATTCAAGAACCTATGGAGAGAATTACACGAATAAAGCCAAAATGGCAATTTAAAAGTGATGAGTCATGAGATCGAAGTGTGCTGCGGTTGAGACCGAATGTCACATTTTTTCGTTGCGCTTTTTCCTGATTTTTTCGATTATCACGAATTTCGGCTTGATAGTGTGTGATAAATTATAATTTGTATCCCATGACGGGTAATAGGTTTTTAAAATTTAAGGCCGCTCTGGACGGCAGTCGTTTCAAAATGTGCAAAAACGCGCCGCCGTCTGTTTGGAACGGAATTTCAAGTGACGAAATTTCAGTTTAATATATTCGTCATGAAGTACCAGTCCTCTGGATATGCAGAAATTTGGTGAGATTGTTTCGATTTGTACGCGCCGGATGGATAAATCCGGAAGTTTGTTCATGGGTCCTTTATCCAATTGATAATGGTAGGTCGGTATCCAATTGATAATGGAAGGTAGGTCAACAGGCGGGGCTTATTGTAAGCAAAAGTGGCCTCGAACTGGTCATGAAATACCAGACAGTCTGAAATGGGTAACTCGAGCTGCAGTAGAGCTAGCACCTTCTAACTCCCGGACTAAATCTGGCTGTAAAACACCTAGCTTTTTTCCATAACATCACTGCCAGCCAGTGGGGTTAGAATGGCTATACACAGTGTTCGGAATTTGAGTCAAAGCGGTAACACATTATTGAAGATTTCATTAAAGTTTAAAAAAAAATAAAGCTTAGAAAATAAATTAGAAAATGTGTATTTGATAAGATTCGTCAGAAATACCTTCTTGTGTCAGTATATTTGGCGATATTCTATTTTCGTCTTCAAGCACTAAATCGTTGAAAATGGGCTCTCATGAAACATCACCGGAAACTGTGAAATAGCTCCTAGTTCTGAAAAAAGATAATTACATTCATTAATGATTAATGAACAAAACATTTTGTATTTATATTATGTTCATCATGAACAGTTCGTATGCCAACGTCAAATAAATATTAAAATGTTTACAACTATTATTTACGAAAAAAATAGTACCAGCATACAATTTCTATTGCATGGCACTATAAATGGTAGTAATGGTAGGACTGCATCCAAGAAATTCGTGGCGTATGTTAAATTGAGCGCCAAATCATCCAGTTGAACAAATAAAAGTTGGTCGTTTGAGAGTTACGGCAAGTTTCTGCAACCAAATTCCGCTCCGTATCATTCTTTACAACCCAAAGATTCTTTCCGAGATAAAGTCTTGGTGGGATGTGGAGGGAGTGGGAAAATAAACTAATTGTTCTCTATATTTTTAAATATTTTACAATACTTAAGACATTTTTTAGGTTGCTTGTCGGTTAAATCGGGTCAGACCCTGCCATATATTACTCTGTGGGATACAGAAAGTTTATGCGAAAATAGATATTGTGCATAGATACAAAATTAAGCTAAAAATAATCAAATTTTGGAATAAAAACACTTTATTTTACAAAAAGGCTTGTATCCCAGAATCAAAAGCCTTTTCAAAGATAGTTCCATCACAAGAGTTGCTCACAATACTGAATTCTTGATTTTTGCTATATATAAAAAGCTCAAATGACAGGAGACCTAACACTAATATTTACATTTTACAAGGAACATTTGCGAAAATGGAATGAAATGATGATGATGATGGCGAATTGATGATGGTTTGCATGCAAATTTACCAAAACAAAGACCGAGCCGTCCACTCAAAATTTCGATCAGCTGTTCGAATCTGTCTCGTAAAATGGCTTATAGGTAGCAGTAAAAGTGCAGGAAGTAAACAATGATGACGTCTCACATCATTGAAATGCGTTAGCAGTCAAATGAGATTTTCCCAAGATTCTGATTTCGGTATTCTTGCTGTTTATTATTGGAAAGGCGCGTCATTGGAAACAAAATCATCATTTTACATGAGAGGAGGTTGAGCCGACAAAAATTTGCAAAAAATGCAAATCATAATCACTTGGTGACGGACAAAATTCTTTGACGGTAGCAGCCCATGCGCTTCTTGCAGGGAGACGTTGCAAAACAATGTATTAGAATGGATGACGTCCTTCGTGTTCCAGCGGCAAATCATGAATTGGCTGGTATCAGTAGTGGAAACTAATTTCAAAATTTTGATTTCCGGTGTGCGCGGTACGAAGATTACTCTCCTCTTTGAGTGGGACTGTGGCCCTTAAAAGGGCCGTTTTAAGTGGAGCTACGTCCTCGTTCATTCACTAGGAGCTGACTTACTTGGTGACGACTTTGGAACCCTCCGAGACGGCGGGCTTGGCCAGCTCGACACGCACGAAGATGTCGTTTAAGAGGCTGTTTATAATGTTCGACGCCTTCGATGGGACGCCCTTGATGATGTTTCTCTGAGCCTTGCTGCCGCCATTCGTAGCAATTATCGTCGCTGCCACCGCCCGTAGCAACCATCATCGCTATTGACTTCTCCGCAGCCTTTCCACCGCCGGTGATGTCTGGTGTAATGCGCAAAAGACTAGCCAATTCTAGAACCGCGAAAAACGTGCGATCGTTTCCATCGCATCGCTTACGTTCGCAAATCGATTGCAACGATGTAAAGCTTTCGGCTCGAATTACGAATCGATCGATGCGACCACTGACGAGCATATGCTGGTCTTAGCAAAAGTCACTCCAGGAACCTTCCATTAGGTTCTATATTAACAGTTTGTAAACTAAACATTCTTCAGGCCTGGATCGCCCTATAAATAAGGTCCGTCCAGCCAGAATAAATCAGTTCAGTTTTGGTCTTCGGACCAAGTGTTTTTAAATGTGTCTAGTGATTGTCACATCATCCTTCGTCCTCGTGGTGCCAAGAAGATCAACCCAACAAGTGGAACAGTAGGACCATTACATGGCTGACCGCGCCAAGTGGCCGTTCCTGAAAGCCTTCTCCGTGAGATGTCCATCAGTGTGCAGCAGTTGCAGAAGTTAAATAGAAGCTGGGAGTAAGACCATGTGAATACATCCAAATGTGTGGAAGTAAGAATTTATCGTAATGGGGAAAAGTGCTAGTAAAACAGTAACTACTAGTGGAGACCCCCAAGTTAATATCATCAATCAGCTCGAGGACCATAGCGAGCGACACGAGAGCCACGAAATTAAACTCTGGCTTCTTCTGATCTTCAACGTGTTGCAAATCATCTGGGCGGCATACAAATGGAATATACAGCGAGTAAAACGAAACGCTTTCCGCGCCGGATGTAAGTCCCAACCAGGCTGCGGATTGATTATACTGCGTAGCAATTATTCGATGATTCGACAAATGTCACAACTGCCAACAAATCTGCTGATTCCGAGCTGTGCCATTCGTCGCTGGATTCTACTGTTTTATCAGGTAAATCAATGAATGGTATATGCTCAGCCGAAGCAAAAAACGATACTGCATCCCGTCTCAGTGATCCTTCCGTGTTACAGATGTTAGTAATCAACAACAATTCTCCAGCTGCTGACACACCTATTGAGCTCGACCTATCATCGTTGGATTACATTGTTTTATCAGGTAAATCACAGAACGGTATATGCTCTGCCGAAGCTAGAAGTGATACTGCTCCTTGTCTGAGTGAACTTCCCACATTACAGATGTTTCCAAATAACCATTCCCCAATGCTGAGCAATGCTGTCATTGCGCCCTTAAATAGTCGAGTGGGAACGCCAGACGATGGTCTCCGTGAGATAAAAATTATTTATCAGAACGTGCGAGGTTTACGCACGAAAGTGAATGATTTCTTCCTTGTTGCAACAGAGGCTGAGTATGACGTCATAATACTAACAGAAACGTGGCTGAATGACCAAATTCATTCATCGCAGCTATTCGGCAACATATACAATGTTTACCGTACGGATAGAAGCGCCGCGAGCTCGTCAAAGAGCAGAGGAGGAGGTGTTCTCGTGGCTGTTTCTTGCAGATTGTTTTCCTTCAAAATGTGTCAGAATATTAATAATGAACTAGAACAGCTTTGGGTATGCATTTCAGCATCAGGGCGAAACATCTGTATAGGCGTTGTATACTTTAGTCCTGACAATGCTATAGATGTTCGGTGTATTGACAAACACATCGAATCTGTTAGTGCCATCGATGCATCGCTTCGTCCTCAGGATTTCCATCTGCTTTTTGGTGATTTCAATCAGCCGCTACTAAACTGGAGAAAAAGTACCACGATTGGAATGTATCCGGATTCATCGTGCTCAACGTTCTCTAGATCCAGCTCGGTTTTACTTGACGGTATGTCACTACTCAGCATGAAACAGATGAACTCCGTAATGAACAGTAGATGTCGTACATTAGACCTTGTATTCGTTAACGATTTAGCATCTTTGGAATGTGAAGTCGTTGAGGCAGTTGAACCATTAGTAAAACCAGATATATTCCACCCTGCATTAGCCGTTACTCTCAAGTGTTCAGTGCCTGTTTCGTTCGTGGATCTAGCCCAGAGCAATCCGTTGAATTTTCGGAAAACTGATTTTGCATCTTTGAACTATTCACTTCAGTTGATTGACTGGTCACCATTGCACATGGCGTCTGATGTTGATGGCGCAGTAGAATTCCTTGTGAACAAACTCAATCAGCTTTTCCAAAAGCACGTTCCTGTCCAACGAAAACCATTGACTCCACCGTGGTCTAACCAGCTCCTACGCGATCTGAAACGTGGTCGAGCTAGAGCGCTTCGAATATACAAAAGCAACAAGAATCCCTCTACTAAACGAGAGTTTATTCAAGCTAGTAACACTTACAAGAACTACAATCGGCAGCTTTACTCACTGCATATACAGAAAACGGAAACAGATCTAGAACGCAATCCTAAACTGTTCTGGGCATATGTGAACAGTAAGCGAAAAGAATCTGGATTTCCCTGCCGTATGTTTCTACAAGACGACAGCGCCAGCTCACCAGAAGAACTGAGCAACTTGTTTGCAAATAATTTCTCAAAAGTATTCTGCAACGAAACAGCTTCAGATCAGCAAATTGATGATGTGCTTCTCAGTGTGCCGCAGAATGTATTGGATATGCATAACATTACCTTTTCCAATGACCAAGTACGAATGGGTATTGAAAAGATGAAATCTTCATGGCAACCTGGGCCTGACGGAATCCCTTCGGTGATTTTCAAAAAATGCACTGATACTCTTTGTGAACCACTTGCGTCAATATGCAACAAATCTATGATGCAGTCAAAGTTCCCTGACCACTGGAAGAAAAGTATGATGTTTCCTGTGTTTAAAAAAGGGGATAAACAGGACATCGCAAATTACCGTGGAATAACATCGCTGTGTGCTGGGTCCAAGCTGTTTGAAATACTAGTTGGGAATCGGTTGACCAGCATGGGTTCTACTTCTACTCTGGTCGTTCTACATCAACCAGTCTGACTGAATTCACATCGTTCTGCATCAAATATGGACCGAGGTTTCCAAGTTGATACCGTTTACACGGATCTGAAAGCTGCCTTCGATCGTGTTGATCATCGCTTGCTGCTTGCGAAAATGAGACATATGGGTGCTGCTGACTCTTTCATACCTAACAAACCGCAGATTGTATGTTAAATTAGGCGGAATTGAATCATATACTTTCTGTAACAAATCAGGTGTTCCTCAAGGGAGTAATCTAGGACCACTTTTGTTTTCCCTGTTTTTTAATGATGTATGTCTTGTACTGCCCTCAGGATGCAGAATTCTCTATGCTGATGATCTTAAGATTTTCTTAGTAATCAAATGTATAGAAGATTGTCTGAAACTTCAAAAGCTAGCTGATATGTTTGTTTGTTTGGTGTGATAAAAATAATCTCATTGTAAGTGTTCAGAAATGCGCGGTGATATCATTCACACGTAGAAATTCCGCCATCACCTGGCGCTACTCCCTATGTAACGAAACATTGGAAAGGGTCGAGTGTATAAAAGACCTCGGTATTTTATTAGATTCAGCTTTGACGTTCAAAGGTCACTATTCTAGCATTATTGCAAAAGCAAACAGAAATCTAGGGTTTTTAATTAGATTTTCCAGTGAATTTCGTGATCCATATACCTTGCGAAGCCTTTTTTACACATTAGTGCGTACGGGACTCGAATATGCCTCTGTAGTATGGAGTCCCTATATGGTTAATTGGAAATCTAGAATAGAGGCAGTACAATCAAAATTTATCAAATATGCACTAAGACGTCTACCATGGAATAATCCTACTAAGCTTCCACCTTACGAGGAACGTTGTCGACTATTAGGGATGGAGACGCTTTCTAAAAGACGCGACTTGCACCGCGTTTTGTTTGTAGGAAATATACTATTAGGGACGATAGACTCACCTAGCATTTTGAGCCAAATGAATATAAACATTCCTCCTCGTATTTTACGTAGATCTGACTTTCTAAGTTTAAGCTTCAGACGCACTGTGTACGGCCAGAATGACCCAATTCGTGTTATGTGTAGTTTGTTTAACCGCTTTTATTGCGTATTTGATTTCTCAATCTCAAGTGAATTGTTTAAAAACCATGTTTTAAATTCGAATTTGTTGTAACTATTTTAATGTTAGGTTAAGTATTCATGTAGACAATTTGATCAGATGGATTAACAAAACAATACAATACAAACAAATTTGGATATGGTATAAATATGTATCCTCATAAGCATGATGAAGAAACAACGCGTATCCAATGTGCAGGCGTATCATAGCCTAATATTAGAAGAACTTTACAGTAAAAAAGAAGAACATGTGAAAAATTATGAATGTAAAAGTGTAAAAACTAGTGTTACAAAACAAAACAAGACTGCGTCGGAAAATACGAACACAATAAGAAAAGTGTGAAAGTTAGTGCAACAAGACTGAAGCATGACTGCATCGATAAAAATCCAGTAGCCAGCAGCCGCAACAACAGCAGCAACACCAATTCTGAGCGGCAGTTCATCAGCAAAGACCCCGGATGAGTGAATACCGATACCGACTGCACTCCATATGAGCTTGTATTCGGCAGAAAAGCCAAACTTCCCCAGGATATGCAAAAATTCCAACCCGAGCCATTGTACAATTTAGATGAGTATTATGCAGAATTACAATTCAAACTACAAAAAGCAAGTGAAATAGCCAGAAACAATTTGATTCAACAGAAAATAAAAAGAACAAATGATCTAAATACAAACTTGAATCTACGGTCGACTTACCTTTTCGGAAGCCAAACTGGTTACTCGACAGACCATCCGCACCCTCCGTGCGTATCAACAACCTGTTGAGGATGATCTTCTCGAGCACATTCCCCGCCGTATCAAGCAGGCATATTGGTCTATATGCCGACGGATCCCCCGTTGGTTTTCTCGCCTTTGGCAATAGGACCAAGCTCTGCCTTTTCCATGCTTCAGGGAAGACTCCCTCGTCCAGGCATCTCTGCATGACAGATCTGAACATCTCGAGAGCCTCAGCAATGGCCACTTTGATGACCAGGTTCGGAATACCATCCGGTACTGACGCCTTACCTACACTAAGGGACTGTGCAATCCTCGCAAGTTCCGCCACAGTTACTCTTCCCTCGTCGGCCACCCTGGCCCCTGGCAGCTCCACAAAGTGAGGCCAAGGACATGGGTCGTGGCGTGGGAAGAGCCCCGCGATGATCCTCTCCAGCATCTCTGGAGACCGCTCTGTAGGGGCCATCGCCTCACGTGTCTTGGCCATTACGACCCTATAGGCGTCACCCCATGGCGCAGGGAGGGAGGTTTTTGATCATTAGATAACCAATCCCATCGGGACCTGATGATTTTCCGTTACTCCTTGAGAGGGCGAACGAAAGCTCAGGAGCGGAAAATGGAGAATTAAAAGCAGCATTTCGTGAATCCTCTGGGACTCGAAAGTTGGAGAGAGACGAAGATCTGTTGGCGATAGTGCGCTGAAAATGAGCTGGATAGTCGTTAAGGGAGACTAAACCAGCAAAATATTCCCTGAGAGCATTGGCCACTTCAGGGGGATCGGAGATGGTGCGATCCGGTGTATTGAGATGGATGGGTGGAATGGAAGTGATGAATGAACACTCTCAACCAGGTGGCAAAACCCCGGAAGGGGATGTAATCTGCCGTTCTACGCATACTTGCACCAAATTAAAAAAATGCAAATGAGAAAATCGCATGTAGAATAAAACTGGTTTTTCATTCTTAGCTTCTATATAACGAGATATTTAAGGAGTTTACATCACTAGGCTAATGGGAGAGTTCCATTCCATTGAAATCTTTAATATTTTGAATATATAAATATAATTTACGGACTAAATAATAAAAATTGTTAAGCGAGACAGTTATGCCGAGAAATATAGACCGCATTTGAAGATTTCTACGCATATTAGTCCCGCTGAGTGGTCGATTTCTTTTGACTACAATGATCGATACATCTTGCCTCATTCTTTATTAATAAAATTTTACTCACCACGTTGTTGAATGTGTTCGACTACAGTTCAATCACTTAGAATGAAGATCCTTAAAACTGGTAATTTTCACCACTAAAAGTAGACATGTTTAAAAAAAATGATCAGTGAATACCATTCCTATATGAACATCGCTCGTTTGTATGGCAGATTCTTTCATAATGTTGAATTTATTCCCTGCGTGACAAATATGCGTAGAAATTCAACAATGGGGCAAACTGAGTTGATGTTGTCTTTACTATTTTCTCGAACAAAGTTCGGTATTTTTTAACATTTTTGAAAAATATGCATGAGAATAGGTCGCCCTGTGATAAAAACTTGAAATCTCCAAAAACAAACATGGGACAATTATGCGTAGAAGGGCAGATAATGCAAATGAGAAGAAGTGTTCATTTTCAACTATCATGCGATTTTATTCAGCCATTTATCTTTTTGGGTCATTAAAGACCCATTGCGCCTCAAAAATTCGATTTCAACCAATTTCAAACAAATCCACTACGATAGTCTCAATAGTTTTAAGCCCGAAAGATTCCCTCAAATAGGCCGGCCACCTCCGGCTTAGTAATACCGGGCCTTCACATCTTGTAACCACCGAGAGTCGAGGGTGGTCATGAATGTATGTGCAATGCCGTGATAGGAACAAGCGACAAACGTCAACTCCTCCCGCCTAGACCTTTACTTGAACGTACACGAAACTTCAATTCACTACAAGTGGTGCGTGCAACAATGTTACGCAAGTAGCGCAATTATTCACGGGTAATGGCACATTTGAAACCACCATAGCACGCATGAGTTGCCGTAGCTCAGCCCAACGGCAGCCGACCAACCGAACTTCACCCGTTAGAGACGCCAGTGAGCGATATCAAATCACCTGTAGCGCAATATTAGAGCCTAATGGGCCTCATCTGTTTGCTTTGCTGGTACGCTAATCTAATGGGATCTGTGCCGATATGCAGTCATCACGCAGGCAGCTTGGAGTGGGTGCACATGCAGCAAGCGAATCATAAAACCACCCAAAAGGCGCAATGAAGAAATAATTAGCCTCGAGCGAATACAAACAATAAATTACCAAATGGTAAACCCCCACCACCGACTGGATCGATGCACGCGCTTGGTCGAGCTGATCATATCGATACTCTTTCTCCGACGTTAACATACTCGACAGACACAGAGATCAACCGCCCTCCTTCCACGCACCAGAGCGCTGCAGCAGCGAGACGATCGATCCTCAAAGCGGGCAATCATTTGCGGTCAGTCTCCTCCCATTTTTGCAATCTCTTAGCCTGTCTGCTGGGCGCATAAACTCTAATCCAATCGAGCCCGGCTTGATCGATACCGGCCGCAGTGGTGTGCGGATGAAGCATGTGAATATTCCGATCAAACCAACAACTTTATTCAAAATAGCCAATAACTCATATCGTCTCCCTGGTGCGGAGGGGGGACACGGTGATGAAGAACATGATCGTTGTACAAGATAGACTCTTCGCTTACCCAACACACGCGGAGGGTTTCTATTAGCTTGTTTTGATGTTTCTATGGATATATGTACTGCTTTGAAAGAAAGAAGAAAAACGGTGAGTACATTTGGGTACACTAAAGAAAACATTGGTCAAAAACAAATTTAACTAACATTCTCATATGAAATGGTACAAAAATGATAGGAGTGGTGTAATTTCGGTACTTCGTTCACCTGTAGGAATAAGATATACTCAATTGAGAAGTCCTTAGTCCTTATCCAGCAACACCTTTTGTGGCATATCCATCAGCTCCTGAAGAACCGTGGACTCAACATCGAAGAGCTGCAGGATGTGTGTGAAGGGATCAAAAGCGCGAATGATTAGAGGTAATCATACCATCTATCAGAACTGCGGCAGCATACACACTTTTTACTAGGAGCTCTCACATAGAATACTGATCAAATGTGGAATAAGTAACACACTTGTCTTAGAAAACTTCGATAACATGCTTGAACTGGTTCATCGGTCAAGATACCTGAGAGTCTATCTCAACTACATATCGTCAGATCGCAGTCTTCCGTGTTATAATCCACCTCGAGTTCGCTTCATCAACGACAGTTCCTCAATTGAATACGATCTGTGCATGAAACACGCTATTCAAGGAATACCAGATCATCTTCGACAAATATCTATTCCATCCATATGAAAAATATGAACATATCAATTGCAATAACAGATATTTCACTGAATGGTTTTCGCATTAACGGATCCACTGGCTTCGGTGTTTTCAACGTAAGTTCAACCACCTTCCGAAAACTTCAAGAACCGTGTTCGGTTTATGTTGCTGAGCTGGCAGCAATTAACTTCACTTTGGGGATAATTTCCGATCAGCTCGTAGACCATTATTTTATCTTCTCGGATAGTCTTGGTTCTATCGAGGCACTCCGGTGCCGGTCGATGAAACCAGTAAAGCACGCATCTTACTTTCTTACAACTATAAGAGAGCAGATGCGTGATTTGGTCGAAAGATCATTCAAGATTCGGGGGCAGCAGGGACTATGTCTAAGGGCTTGACGATCCCTCCCCAGGCCATCTGCGAGTTGTAGGGCTTGCCTAGGATGCAGGCCGGGTAGCGAGTCACTTTTTAGTGACTTGGTCACTTTTTTCGGGTCAGTCACTAAAAAGTCTCTTTTTTCGACCTCAAGTCACTAAAGTCACTTTTTCTCGGAAAAAGGTCACTATTTTCAACTATTTTAAAACTATCGACTTGGTTTCATTGAGAACATCGATGCGGAATGAAAAAAAAATGTTGAAAAATTTGAAACCTTATCCGTCGAAGCTGCTTTATTCATAACGGACATGAAATGACGGATTCAGAAAAAATACCACTTAGTATTTTTTGACCTAAAAGCTGTTCGCAACTTCTTAGCGACTTCTAATCCACTCTGAATCTCGGTGTGATTATTAGATGTTTGGCGATTGATTGAGGGGTTTTGGGTTACAGTGATGCTATTGGGTGTATACTGATGCAAGCAGGATTGACACAGGGGATTTAGATTCTTTTTAAAACCTCTTTTAAAAACTAATAAACTCTACACCTTATCAATTGAACTTTTGAGTATTCCGATTCATCTTTTTAATAAAATTCTTTTATTTTCATCTTAATCCTACACCCAACCGGCGGTTGTAAGATTTTCTAACAATTCTGTATAAAAATCTACCAAAACCTGTATAAGAACTGGGCATATGCGAAATTGTTAGATTCTTATACAATATTTGTTGTTGGGTGTACACAATTTTAGATGCATTCCCTGTTGTGTCGGGGAAATCATTAGTGAGCGATGGCTTTTTCTAATTTTATAACATATCTGTTTTACTCACAAAAACATATAGGGACACGGCAGGTATTTTTGTCTGTTCGTCATAGTTTCGAAAACCATTAGAATAGACGCTTTTTCGTAAAACTCATACGTACCAAATCGTAAGCTCAGGAGAAACGTTCTGCTATAGTGGAGTTCTAGCAAATGTACGTTGCTTTCGTTGGTTTTAGCCCCTACGACGATGGACGGAAATACCTGCCGTGTCCCTATTTGTATATATTTTGAGACACAAGATTTTTTTAAACAGAATGGAAAAATTTGAATCACTGCATGATACTGCAAAGAACTTTGGAAGTGGAACATTTTTTACGTAAGGGATCCCTCATAGAAAGATTTTTTCATATTTTTTTCCGTAAGGAGTCAATGAATGATCTCTCGACATCTGCTCTGAAAAAAAACTTGAAAAATTTCCAAAATCTATTCTGATGATAATTTAGACATTCGAGACTGGATAAACTTTGGATATCCCATCGAGAAAAGTTAGATTTTTTTTTAAGAGTATTACTGTTTTGAGTTTGATTCATCGGTTGGTAGCTCGAACTTCTTGTTTAGGCTTTTCGGAATTCTAAACAAATTCTTTAAGTCTCGCGACTATTCTGGGTTTCAGATTTATGAACTTTGTGTGTCAAATTAAATCTATGTCGAAAAATTACTTAAATAAATTTTCTACTATACGAAAAACCCATTTTCACACTCAAGCGAAGATTTTCCGTTTTGGAAGTACGAACCCATATTAAACATTATTGCACCTCATTTTGTATGACTCGCTTCAAATTGTGTTTTCCAGTGGTGAAAGGGGCGAAAATACAAAAATAATAATATAAAGAATAAAATAAAACAAACTCATCAGATTTTATTTATTCTATTCTGTTGTTCTATTCCTGTTGCGGGAGGTATGGACAAGCACGTAAAACCCGATGCTTACAGCAGGAAATGACATTTCATTTGTCTATCGTAAGCCAAAAAGCTACATATATTAATTAGTTTACAAGTCTTAATACAAATTGAAATAGCTTACAATTTCGGTGTCACACTTCCTTACTTAAGAATACCTCCACACTGTTCGTTCTTATTACTAGGGGTGTTGAAGTAATAATTTAAAATTTACCAAACTAAATAGAGGAAATGTTCCGATCTCCATCTCACTGTTCATATATCCATCTCATCGCTAAACAAAGAAATACGACACCAAATTTGTCGCTTCTTTTTGTCAACGTGCCACTGCTGAAAAAAATCACAAAAATAATAAACAAACCAAATTCCTTACCATTGCTTTGTTTTTGATGGGATGGAAATAGGAGCTATGAGATGAAGTGGCGAACCGTTCCCCTACATTATGAAATGTAACAATTCCATTTAATTCCATCACTTTGTAAACATTGTAAACTCACTTTGTAAACATTAAACATTTATCAGTTTCCCATACTTGACTCGATTTCAAAGACTAAAGATGCATTACCGTAATTATAATATACCGTTAACCCTTATGCGGCCGACGGGGACCCGTGTTCCTTTTTCAAATTCAAGTGGTGATATTTCAATGAATTTTTAAAGTTGCAAGCTGAAACTCGGTGACATCTAAGAACTCCATAAAATGTAGCATCTGTGAGAAAATCACATTGATACAGTGAGGAGGGACGTGGGGAGGGGCATCTGATTTTTTTTACCACGTGGATGGCCGACAGGGTACCCGTGTTCCCATAAATTGAAATTTTCATAACTTTTACAATTTTCGACCGATTTAGATAATTTTGACAGTTTTGGAAACAGAAACTCATATACTTTTTGTCCATTGTCAAGGTTTACAGCTTTTGTCCATGGTTATACAAGAAATCTCTGAAGTAAGGCTTTAGAGTCTACACACGTAATCGAAGGACTATCAACCAGTTTCAAATATATTACATGCTTATTGCGCTTCTTAGAATAGTCGGTGTTCACAGTATATATTCTGGGTCTCCAAAAACCCCTGGAGTAAGGCCTAAGTCATCCAAAAAATCCCTGGAATAAGATCTTATGATCTGCTAACGTAACCTGGATCATCCAATGACCTTTTCTTAAAACATGTTTGCATTCCAAGTAGTTCTTGTTGCTGTCATTGATTCCAGGTAGTCTACGAACTCCATACAGTCAAGGTCTTCGGATCAATCTCCGCAATGGAGGCAGTTAACGAAGAATAAATAAGTTGCGTGACCCCTTCTTGGTATATGTTTATATTCCAAGTAGTCCTTGTTATTGTCGTGGGCTCCAGGTAGCCTACGAACTCCATAGAGTCAAGATCTGTGGATCAACCTCAGTAGCGGAGGCAGTTATTGGAGAATAAACAAGTTGTGTGACCTCTTCTTGGTATTTTTTTGTATTCCAAGTAATTCTTGTTGTTGTCATTGGTTCCAGGTAGTCTACAAACTCCATAAATTCAAGGTCTGTGGATCAATCTCCGTAATGGAGGCAGTTAATGAAGAATAAACAAGTTGTGTGACCCCTTCTTGGTATATATCTGTTTTTCATGTAGTTCTTGTTGTTGTCGTGAGTTCCAGGTAGTCTACGAACTCCATACAGTCAAGGTCTTCGGATCAATCTCCGTGATGGATGCAGTTATCGGAGAATAAACAAGTTGCATGACCTCTTCTTGGTATATGTTTGTATTCCAAGTAGTTCCTGTTGTTGTCGTGAGTTCCAGGTAGTCTACGAACTCCACACAGTCAAGGTCTTCGAATCAATCTCCGTAATGGAGGCAGTTATCGAATAATAAACAAGTTGTGTGACCCCTTCTTGGCATATGTTTGTTTTTCATGTAGTTCTTGTTGTTGTCGTGAGTTCCAGAAAATCTACGAACTCCATACAGTCAAGGTCTTCGGAACAATCTCCGTAATGGAGGCAGTTAACGAAGAATAAACAAGTTGCGTGACTCCTTCTTGGTATATGTTTGTATTCTAAGTAGTTCTTGTTGTTGTCATTGGTTCTACGAACTGCATAGATTCAAGGTCGGTGGATCAACCTTCGTAATGGAGGCAGTTATTGAAGAATAAACATGTTTTGTGACCCCTTCTTGGTATATGTTTGTATTCCATGTAGTTCTTGTTGTTGTCGTGAATTCCAGGTAGTCTACGAACTCCATACAGTCAAGATCTTCGGATCAATCTCCGTAATGGAGGCAGTTATCGGAGAATAAACAAGTAGCGTGACCCTTTCTTGGTATATGTTTGTATTCCAAGTAGTTCTTGTTGTTGTCGTGGGCTCCATGTAGTCTACGAACTCCATAGAGTCAAGATCGGTGTATCATCCTTCGTAACGGATGCAGTTATTGAAGAACAACTGGGAGGGACGGAAGGTAGCGGTTTTCCTCCAATACCTTTTCCGAACTTAATCTATCACATGTTGTGCATATGCATAATCGAGTTTCAGACATTGTAATTAATTTCCACTCCGGGTGGCTCAGTGGCTCGGCAATTAACTTTGAATGTACTGAACTCGAAAGGCGATCTCCCTTCGCTTATGTGGTCGGGTTGGGATCTGACGACCAACTGGCACAATCTCACATAACCCTACTTCTTGGAGCGCCGTTGGTGATGAAGCAAGTGTGTAGGAGCCAGATAATACTGGTTGGCACAAAAACATATATGAGAGAGTTAGTTCTGAGAATGTATTGCGAGAGTTCGGCTACATGTCCGGTGCTGTGAATTTGGTTTCATCAGTACCCGCTAAGCTGCGGAGGACGACGGAGGTCCTTCGTAGCTTAGTAGGGAAAACTCCTGTTCTGTCCAAACCAGTACGCTAGGTTTCGTGGGATCAAACCCCACCGAAGTTCTGTAGATAAATCTCCGTAATGGAGGCAGATATCGAAGAATAAACATGTTTTGTGACCCCATCTTTGTATATTTTTGTATTCCAAGCAATTTTTGTTGTTGTCTTGAGCTCCAGGTAGACTATGAAATATAGTCAAGGTCGATGGATCAACCTCCTTAATGGAGGCAGTTATTTGAAAATAAACAAGTTGTGAGACCCCTTCTTGGTATATGTTTTTTATTTTAAGTAGTTATTTTCATTGCCGTAGGCTCCGTAATGAAGGCAAGGCAAAATACGTGAATGGAATCCGTATTTTTTTGTCGAAGAGACTTACAAACTTATTAACAGGTACTTATAAATAATTCATAATAAGCTACAGGCAGTGAAAGTTATTTCATGAAAATTTTTATTGTTTGCGGCAAATTGGGTCGAAAACGTGATAAAATCGGGTTAGACAAAATCAGGGGTAGACAAAATCGGGTCAACCTCATCTGAGTGAATGTACGCATTCCTAGTACAGTAGCCGTTCGATAACTGCAAAATGTTCACTTTTCAGTTATCGCATGCCGTTCGATAACTGCAACGCACTCTAGACGTCAAACGGTTGTCAATCGACGTCAGATGCAATAAAAGTGCATCTAAATGTGCAGCGCAATGCAGCTGTCATTGAGTCTGACATCGGTTTGAAGTTTAGCGGTCCGATAACTGTAAAACTGTTGCAACTATCGAATTGCATTCCAAGTAGTTATTGTTGTTTTGTTGTTGTTGGTTACAGGTAGTATACAAACTTCATTCATATCACTAATATGAAGTTGTCTATTCTTTGGAAATGCAAAATATAAATAAATTTGAACGATACAACTTCACGCCGAGAACGTGAGTGAAAAAACGGGCTAATATCGCAAAGATCATGTACCATATTAAAATTAGATTAAGGACACTCCTTACGGAATCCAAGTTTCAAAGTGCTCGCGTTTTCGGGGGCACACCAATCGATACGGAGGCGGCGCACAACTGTCATTTTTGTTGATTTAGCTTTGCTGCGTCGCAGCATGCGTGAAATAATAAAAATGACAGTTGTGCGTTGCTTCCGTATCGAGTGGTGTGTCTTCGAAAACGCGAGCACTTTGAAACTTGGATTCCGTAAGGAGTGACCTTAAAGACCCTCTAGATATTCTTGTAAGCCTAGAAGTCTTACTCTATAAATTTCTAGGATTAGCATATGCCATGAACGCATGTTATTCATGGACCCCAAAGGCATGTACCAAATTTAAAACAGGCTGATATATCTCTGGTGTAGATCCTAATGCCTTACTTCAGGGTTTTCTACGTACCATAAAGGCATGTATAACTATTTAAATAGGCCGAAAGAACTCTAGTTACGCGTGAAGTTCTTGAGGATTGTTCCAGTGTTCTCTTGGATACCCATGAACATATGCAATGAAAGCGGTGCGGTATACTCTATGTACCACAAAGGGCATATGCCACTTTTGAAACAATCCTAAAGGTATCTGGTTACGTGTGAAGATCCTGAGGCCTATTCTAGCATTTTCTTGGAAGACCATAAACATATGCAATGGACGTATTCTATTCTATGTAACACAAAGGGCATGTACCACTTTTGAAACAAGCCAAAAGATCTCTGGGTACCAATGCAGATTTAAAGGCCTATTCCACGGTTTTCTTGGATGACCATGAACCTATGCAATGGACGCAATCTATTCTATGTACCGTCAACTGGGGGGAAGATGATCATTTTTAAGACAAAACATGCAATAACAATGTGTGTTTACATTTTAAATCGAAACAAATATTTTCAAAACATGTACTGCTATACGTTTCATTAATCAAAAATTTTAGTTCTCTGAAATGCGTTCGCATTTATTAAAATAAATTAAATTATCACACATTTTTTGAGTAATCTGGTTTGGGGTGAAGTTGATCAAGACAACTCTACTAAAATCATTATGACCTAGCCGTCAAAATACACTAGGTTATTTGTATGAATGTTGAATTTACTACGTAAAGAAGTCTACGAAGTCAATATTTGAAACGAAAATAGCGTCATTTATGTCTATCTCTCTCTTTCTTCCACAAAATACATTTTCATGATTATAATCGAAAAACTCGGATTTCTACCTAGTGGTAACATTACTTGAACGGAGAATATTGATGACTACCGTTTCATAAAAAAATTAGGCTCTTTTGACTGACACATCAATGATGATCAATTCACCTCAATGATCATCTTCCCCCCAGTTGACGGTACCACAAAGAGCATGTAACACTTTTGAGAAAATCTGAAAGATCTCTGGTTACGCGTGTAGACCTGAAGGCCTTTTCCAGGGTTTTCTTGGATGACCATGAACATATGCAATGAAGGCAATTGAGACAAGTCCATAGACCCATGGTTACGAGTGTAGACCTTAAGGCCTTACTCCAGAGATTTCTTGGATGACTCGGAACATATACTGTGAACGCATTCTATGATAAGTACCACAAAGAGCATGTACCGTATTTGAATTTGCATAATAGGCCTTTGGTTAGGCGAGTAGATCTTTAGGCTTTACTCCATAGATTTCTCGGATGACTAAGACCTCATTTTAGGGATTTTTGCATTACCCGAAGCATATACTGTGCACATCTTCAATTCTAAGAAGCGCAAAGAGCTTGTAGCATATTTGAAACTGGTTGAATGGCCTTTGGTTACGCGTGTAGACTCTTAAGCCTTACTTCAAAGATTTCTTGTATAACCATGGACATAAGCTGTAATCCTTGACAATGGGCAAAAAGTATATGAGTTTCTGTTTCCAAAACTGTCAAAATTATCTAAATCGAATGAAAATTGTTGAAGTTATGAGAATATCAATTTATGGGAACACGGGTACCCTGTCGGCCATCCACGTGTGTTTTTTTTGTTGGCCGCATAAGGGTTAAAGTCGAAATACGTGTACTTGTAAAAAATGCAAAGTAATGGAATTAAAAAATCCATTACAAGTGAAGACATTCCACGAAATAAGCAAACAATTTTCTTTTCATCGGATCTGGTGAATAATGTTTTGGCAATTCATAATTTTTGCTGAATTTATTGCACCTTCAAATTGGTATTTTCGGCAAAAAGATAGTAGAGGGAGACATAATTAAAAAATATTTGAAAATTATTAGTATCGGCCTTATTAACTTCGCATAAAAGTCAATTTTTGTCACTGCAAATGAAATTCAAAGTCACTATTTGGTCACTTTTTATGCAGCTGAAAGTCACTATTTGGTCCCTTTTTTCGCCAGTGTTGGTCACTAAAGTCACTATTTTGAGCGGAATTGACCGCTACCAGCCCTGAGGATGTAGTGGGGTTTGACAGTGGGCCCTGTTTAATTCCTATAAAAAGCTGCATGTATCCGCAAGTAGGTTCCGCCAAAGCGACCGTGTGCCGCTCAAAGCGTGCAAGCCCAAGTCCTGGTGTCAGGATGGGCACAAAACAGACCTGACGCAGGCCCAATAAGCCGCCTGGAAAACCAATATTACGAACAATATAATAGATAATACGACTCGATATAATCGGCAAAGACCTAGGATCACGATTGGAGGCATGGAACATGGAACTGCAAGTCGCTAGGTTTCGCAGGTTGCGACAGGATGATCTACAATGAATTAAATCCCCGCAACTTCGATGTCGTGGCGCTGCAGGAGATTTGCCAGACAGGACAGAAAGTGTGGAAAAGCGGCCATCGAGCGGCTACCTTCTACCAAAGCTGTGGTACCACCAACGAGCTGGGAGTCAGCTTCATAGTGCTGGGTAAGATGCCCCAACGTGTGATTGGGTGACAGCCAATCAACGCAAGGATGTGCAAGCTGAGGATAAAAGGCCGATTCTTCAACTATAGCATCATCAACGTGCATTACCCACACGAAGGGAGACCAGACGACGAGAAAGAAGCGTTTTACGCACAGCTGGAGCAGAAATACGATGGATGCCCACTGCGGGACGTCAAAATCGTCATCCGCGACATGAACGCACAGGTAGGAAGAGATGTATAGACCGGTCATCGGACCGGATAGTCTGCACATCGTATCGAATTATAACAGCTAACGATGCATAAACTTCGCAGCCTCCCACGGAATGGTAGTCCGAAGACCCTTCTTTCCACGCAAAAATATCCACAAGGCCACATGGAGATCACCTAACCAAGAAACGGAAGACCAAATCGACCACGTTCTAATCGACGGTAATTTCTTCTCCGACATCACGAACGTTCGCACTTACCGCAGTGCGAATATTGAATCCGACCACTACCTCGTTGCAGTATGCCTGCGCTCAAAACTCTCGACGGTGTACAACACGCGTCGAATTCGAACGCCGTGGCTTAACATTGGGCGGCTACAAGACGGTAGACAACTTAGCCCAAGACTACGCGCAGCAGATGGAAGTGGCACTCCCTACAGAAGAGCAACTAGTCGCAGCATCTCTTAAAAATGGGTAGAGAGATTCGATCCGCCATTGGAATCACCGCAACCGCTGCACTAGGCACGGTGCCCCCGGATCAGAGAAACGACTGGTATGATGGCGAATGTGAGCAGTTAGTGGAAGAGAAGAATGCAGCGACGAGATTGCTGCTACACCGCACGAGGGCGAACGAGGCACGATATAAACGGGCGCGGAACAGACAAAACTCGATTTCCGGAGGAAAAAACGCCAGCAGAAAGATCGAGACCATGTAGAGACGGAGCAACTGTACCAACTGTGCCAATAACGCATAAAAGTTCTATGAGAAGTTGAACCGTTCACGTAAGGGCCACGTGCCACATCCTGATATGTGTGAGGACATAAACGGGAACCTTCTTACGAACGAGCGTAAGGTGATCCAAAGGTGGCGGCAGCACTACGAAGAACACCTGAATAGCGATGTGGCAGACGAAGATGGCGGTGTGGTGATAGACCTGGGAGAACGCGCGCAGGACATAATTTTACCGGCTCCGGATCTCCAGGAAATCCAGGAGGAAATTGGCCGGCTGAAGAACAACAAAGCCCCTGGGGTTGACCAACTACCAGAAGAGCTATTTAAACACGGTGGTGAGGCACTGGCTAGAGCGCTGCACTGGGTCATTTCCAAGATTTGGAAGGAGGAAGTTTTGCCGCAGGAGTGGATGGAAGTTGTCGTGTGCCCCATCTACAAAAGGGCGATAAGCTGGATTGTAGCAACTACCGCGCAATTACATTGCTAAACGCCGCCTACAAGATACTCTCCCAAATTTTATGCCGTCGACTAGCACCAATTGCAAGGGAGTTCGTGAGGCAGTACCAGGTGGGTTTTATGGGCGAACGCTCCATCACGGACTAGGTGTTCGCCATTCGCCAAGTACTGCAGAAATGCCGCGAATACAACGTGCCCACACATCATCTATTCATCGACTTCAAAGCCGTATATGATACAATCGATCGGGACCAACTATGGCAGCTAATGCACGAATACGGATTTCCGGATAAACTGACACGATTGATCGAGGCGACGATGGATCGGGATCGGGCAAATGATTTGGTCACACAATGAACTTGGACGGTGGCTATTTTCCATAGTTTCTAAAGTCTCTGCGCGCGTGGTTCAGAGGTGAGGACTTAAGCCAAGGCTTCATTCGCACGATGTCGAGGCTTATGTCCATTTACTATTCAATAAACCTGGTCGATAGCAACCTCAGTAGGTGTGGAGCCGGTTACAATGATATCGATCACGTAGTTTGGTATTGCTCGGAAAACGACGCCTCCAGAGAGCAACTATTGGATACCTTTTGGCCCGAAATAAACAACCCTACAGGGAAGTAAGAGGTGTTTTGGGGGATCACGATGTGGTTTATATGCGGCCATCTATGCCTTTATTTGCTCGTCTGACCTAAAAGTCTAATACCCCTATTTTTTTTCTTTCTCAGTTTTTTCTTGTCTTTGTCTTATTGTTCCGTGTAACACGAGGCTATAGCCATCCGGAAGATGCTCCCTGACGATCCACAATTCGAGCACGACGCTACGCCATACCGTTAATGACGTCAAATACCCGGATGAGCAGCTGTAATACCTCAAACCTAAATCCCAACCTCGTCCGTCCTGAAATTACGCAATCTAACATTGAGTCGCCACGAGTATCTTTGTCTATGCCCCTTCTCCCTTACTAACTGTTGGTAATAAGATGATATCGATTGTAAATATCATTAAGTCTCGGCTCCGTTAAGTGTTATACACGCCTGAGCCTCTCAAATAAACGCAATAGTGAAAAAAATGATTTCACAGAGTTAACATATGCTTTCATTTATGCTGTGTTAACCGTTGATCCATACAAATCGAGATCAACTGAAGTGATCAAATAATAGACATCATGACTGCCAATTTTTATTTCAATTTTTATTAAAACTTCGCTCGGGAATTGCCCATGTAAAAACAGATAACTTTACATGTCTTCATATAAATATGCTTCTATATCGTGACATCTGCATCTGCAAATACTGACAACGCGCCTGTGTATAGAGTCAGAAAGATAATAAGATAATACGAATTAATAAAAAAAAATGGTAGAACGAAATAGTAGAAAATAAAATAAAAAATCATTCCATCCATCAAACATTTTACTAAACATGTAAAACTACAGCCGTATGTAAAACTGCTTTCAAGATAGATGTAAAAATAGAAACTAATGTAATGTTCCACTTCATGTCACACTCCAATAATTGGCATTATAATCAACCATACTACGCTTTCGGTCAAATGTCGTTCAACCAAATGAATATTTGATCAAATTATCCTAAACTTAGAAAATTATACAAATCTTATCAATAAAAACTATTAATTAAATGTCTTGTTTTTCTCTAATAATACATTTATAGAACTAAGAAAAATGATATAAAATATGTAATGCATATGTACCAGTATACTTCGGTTGACGAAATAAATAAATAAATTTGAGTGAATGTTCCACTATGCAGGCGTCATCTTCATCGGTACAGCTGGAATGAATCCCATCAGACCTCCTGGTACGCGCACGGGTACGATCGATCCACAGTCGACAGAAAACTCAAGTTTTCGAACATGCGGAAAGTTTGAAGTTACGTTTCCCCTTTTGCACTTTCGCACAAGGTATTATCCTTTTAGATTTTTCTACAACATTGCATCATAAACAAATACCGGTTCAGATCAAACATTGATAAGCACATAATTCATTCAATATCGTCCAGAATGGTGCACGTATGTCTCTTCTATTGCCAACAAATTCAATGCCCATTGGAAGGGTGATTGATTAGTAACGATGTGAATTTTATAATAGTTAGTGGATCGATGCATAGCTAATATCGACTAAGGATTAGCACACAACGATAGATATCGCATGCGGATTTTATGAATTCCATGCTGGACGATTTGTCGTTTCATATATTTTTTTTTAAATGGGAGTATGCTATGGCCGTCACTGCTTCAGGTAGGTATTTACTCTTTAGCATGTTTTTCAATATTTAATCTCAGTGTTGTATTAAAAATTAAAGGGTTTGGATGTTCATTTATTTGACATTTTTCTATTCGACCTTTTATCAATTTTGTTCTACTGATTCGATCTGTTCGAGTTCTAGCAAAAATACGGAATAGTACATATGTTACGATTCAACTCGAATCCTTTGTCATCGATCAACTAACTGGCTGAAGCTTTTCCATTGCAAAACTTTAAACCTTAGTACTACATTGAAAATGGACAAGTATCTGACAGTTTCACTTTCAAGAGTAAGAAACCTTTTAAATTGTGTAACCACATCATATAGGTACCATGTGTTTAAAGCACCATCCTACCTCTCAACAAACCGTCAAAAGGTAAGCAGCAAAACACTATTTTTACTTTCCAGTTATCACGCAAAATTTACCTCCAATGATGACAATTTTCTGCTCCGTGATTTGCATCGACGTCATACTTCTTCGTACATTGCACGCTGTCGCATCACTTTCTCCTGTCGCACTCGTGAAAAATCCAACGAATCGAGGAGGAAAACTGTTTACAAACCACCCACTGGAAAGGCATTTATTTACGTAACTGACATCATCGTAGCTACATTTAAATTAAAATCTCTTTAATTGCTCCGATTATCTACATCGATCAGTCATCATCGTCGTGCAGCCAATTGGCCTCATTCACGAAGGGAGGTGCTAAATATGGCTGCTCGGAATGGAATCGAGAAGGTTATAAAAAAATGAAACCTTGTCTGATTAAATATTCCTATCACGAAAGAATGTCAAACCGCGGAGGAAACTGTGAGATTAAATTCGTCAAATATTGTACTTGTGCATACATATCAGGCTGTGATGATGCACCTTCAAAGTAGGTACTACGCGTACTTCCTAATACGGGAACAACGGGTACGGGGCGGTGGATGATTAATCGCTTTTAAATTCCATCGAACACGTTCAGCTCCAGTGTCGTGAACGGAGATGATTAAGCGGCAAGGAGAAGTATCCTCCCAGACAGCAAAGACAAGCTAACATAAAGAACGATAGATTATTATAGATAAAACAAATATTGCGTAACAATTTCAACTTTAACTACTTTGTTGTTAGTTTAAAACATCATTGATTTAAAGATAAACTCTTTGCATAAATGGGGAAAATGACGGGTTTGGCTTTGTTTTCGAAGAATATGTGTATTTTTTTCTTAATTAAGGAGAATTTCAGCCCATGACTGGTTCTTCTCCGAAATATGTGTATCAAACACTGTTGTGGGTGAATTTTAGAATGTTTGAACAAAAAAACTAATAGCTTGATTTATTATGAACCTGTAAATGCCGTAATTTTCCTCAATTAGTTAGGGATCCAACTTTTATTTTTTAAGTTACAATTTGAATTTGATATTGTTCGTTTAAAAATAAGATTAGTTTAATAATAAGGTCAATATTTAGTAAGTTGAGATATTCATAGGATGAAATTTCCAATAAAAATCCCTAACCTAACCACTAATATGAACATTACATGCATTTGATAATTAATAATAGGAATGTTTTGAGTGGTCTATATTCGGAAAGAAGAACATCCTAAGAAGGGACATGGAAACTAAGTGGTCATGGGATTTGTGCACTATTGGGAAAAATCAGTTATACTTCCAAATGTATGTCATGCCAGGACCTAGGGACTCTCGTAGGACCTACAAGGCCGAATCTATAACTAGATGGCAATGAAAATAGACACAGCTGAACGAGGGGTAGATGGACTCGTCGTCTCATACCGAGAGTATGTCTCAAGCGCGTTAATCAGCAGGGTCGATAGACCCCTTTGATCAAGGAGCTAGACTTTACTAAGGTGGCGCAGATCAGCGTTGCGTGCCACTAGTTGTCTCTTTTATTCTCCCGCTGATCTTATGCAGCGGGAGAGTAAAAGAGACAACTAGTGGCACGCAACGCTGATCTGCGCCACCTTAGTAAAGTCTAGCTCCTTGCCCTTTGATAATTGCATTTCTGCCTCACGCATTTCCTGTCATGCCACGGTTGCATTAGGTGACATCGGGTCTGGGTCATTTGGCATAACGGACAGTTGGCATAATTTTGAACTGCTACTCATGAGTGGGTAATTTTGCATAACGGACATTTGGCATAATTTGGAACTGTGAAAGAGAAAGGGTGATAGGTCATTTGGCATAAAGTCGTTTGGCATAACGCCGTTTGGTATAAAGGTCCTTTGGAATAATGTCGTTTGGCATAACGGACATTTGAGATATTTGGAACTGTGAAAGAGGAAGGGTGGTAGGTCATTTGGCATAACGTCGTTTGGCCTAATAGCCGTTTGGCATAATAGTTGTGTAACCGCTGATTTTTATGTTTAATTCGGGACTGATTTGCGATTTGGGCGTAACTTATTTTGTAAACAAACATTGGAAAGCGAATTCCAGCTACAGCAAGCATTTCCTGAGAAAACCACGGCATGTATCCGATAGAATAGGCTTTCCTCTACCAGGTAAGGGAATAAGTTTTGGAGAAAAAGGCTTGTATTCTACGGAATAAACAAAACAATGTTTGTTTACAAAATAAGTTACGCCCAAATCGGTCCCGAATTATTTATAATTATTATTGTTTTAACACTAAAAGAGTGATACTTTGAATTGTTTTGTTTTGATTTAAAGATTGTATCAAATCACTGCTGGATGGAACCTTGGTTGACCTCATGAAACTTTTATTGTTTGCATTTTTCACTTAGGGCTCATTCGCAAATTACATAACGCCTTAAGGGGTGGGTGGGTACACAATATTGCATTACAAATTGTTAAGGTTTGTCTAGGTGGTGGGTGGGTTTGTTTAGTTCTTACAGTACAGTGATCGTTCGCTAATTGGGGCACGACCTTGCCCCAACTAGCGAATGCCGTTCGCTAATTGGGGCGTTTTGACAAGCTTCAATGTTGTTTACTTTTTGCATTGAACAAAGGAAAATTTTACGCGCCGGAAAATATCGAGCCCGCCACACACGGAAACAAAACGTCAACGCGTTTCTGACATCACATTCTGACGTTTAACTGCTTTTTAATTGGGTTTCGCCCCAATTAGCGAACCCCCAACTAAAAAGCGCCCCAACTATTAATGCCAAAGAATCGGTTCAATTCAAGCTTCAAATCAACGAAGCCTGTGAAGGAAATTGGTTCTTAGGCATTACGGTTGCACGTGGCATGAAGAAAGGTAATTATGGTGTTTTATATCATTCTCCCAGTTCGAGTGACCAGCGTTTTATTGAAATTTCAGAGAACTGGCTAGAAATTTTTATCGATTTTAGTAAACTAAATGTACTTGCTGGTGATTTTAATATTAATTGGTGTGACGAAAATTCGAATCATTTAAAGCGTCTGACTGATTTTTACAATTTGAAACAAAAAGTTGTTGATTACACGCGTATTTCCCGACACAGTAGAACTATAATTGATCATGTTTATTCTAACTTTGATTCTGTAAACTCAGTTACAGATATTTGTTTAAAAGTAACCGATCATGAAACATTAGTCATAAATATAGAAAATAATGATATAACCGAAAATGATTTTTTTTTTTTCCAATTTCGTTTATTTGGTAGGCTCAGGCGTGTATAACACTTTACGGAGCCATTGTTCTTTGTGATATATACAATCAATATCATTTTATTATACGGTTAGTAAGAGGGGTAGAAGCCAACGTACTCGTGGTGACTCGAGATTAGTTTACAATGTTTAAGGATGGACGGGGCTTAGGATTTGGGATCAGGAAATTTCAGCTTCTCATCCGGGCATTTGGCGTCAGTGACGATGTGGCGTGTCGTCGTGCTCGAGGAATGGTTCGACTGGGAGCATCTTCCGGATTGTAAGAGCTATGGAGCTCTATGGAACAAAAATGCAGAGATAGAACAAAAAAAAAAAACTTTAAAGAAAGAAAAAAAAAACTATTAGATTTTGATATCAGAAGCACAAAGAAAACTATAAATGGCCTGCATATAGACAACATCACGATCTCCCAAAACACCGCGAACTTCCCTGAAGGGTTGTTTACCTCGGGCCACAAGGGTATCCAATAATTGCTCTCTGGAGGCGTCATTTTCCGAGCAGGACCAAACTACGTGATCGATGTCATCATAATCGGCTCCGCACCTACATAAGTTGCTATCGACAAGGTTTATTCTGTACAGATGTGCGTTTAGTGAATAGTGATTGGACATAAGCCTCGACATCGTGCGAATGAAGCCTCGACTTAAGTCCTCACCTCTGAACCACGCTCGCCCAGAAACTTTTGGAACTATGGAAAATAGCCACCGTCCAAGTTCGTTGTGTGTCCAATTTCTTTGCCAACTTTGAAGAGTACTCTGACGGACTAATGGGAAAAACTCGTTGCTCGAGTATTGTCTATCATAAACCTCACCTTCCTGTGCGCCCACCTTTGCCAGCGAGTCTGCCTTCTCATTGCCGTAGATTGAGCAGTGAGATGGGACCCAAACAAAGGTAATCTTGAATGATCTTTCGACCAAAACACGCATCTGCTCTCTTATGTTTGTAAGAAAGTAAGATGCGTGCTTAACAGGTTTCATCGACCGGAGTGCCTCGATAGAACTAAGACTATCCGAGAAGATGAAATAATGGTCTACGGGCTGATTGGAAATTATCCCCAAAGCGAAGTTAATTGCTGCCAGCTCAGCAACATAAACCGAACACGGTTCCTGAAGTTTTCGGAAGGTGGTTGAAGTTACATTGAAAACACCGAAGCCAGTGGATCCGTTAATGCGAGAACCATCAGTGAAATATCTACTGTTGCAATTGACATGTTCATATTTTTCAGAAAAAATGGAGGGAATAGAAATATTTCGAAGATGATCTGGTATTCCTTGAATAGCATGTTTCATGGACAGATCGTATTCAATTGAGGAACTGTCGTTGGTGAAGTGAACTCGAGGTGGATTATAACACGGAAGACAAAGATCTGAAGAAATGTAGTTGAGATAGACTCTAAGGAATCTTGAACGACAAGTTAGTTCAAGCATATTATCGAAGTTATCTAGAACAAGTGTGTTACTTGTTCCACATTTGACGAGTATTCTAAGTGAGAGCTCCCAGTAACGGTGCTTTAAAGGAGTGACTCCAGCAAGCACCTCCAGGCTCATGTTATGCGTTGAATGCATGCAGCCAAGGGCAATACGCAAACAACGATACTGAATTCGTTCCAATTTGATCAGGTGGCAATCAGCTGCTGAGAGGAAGCAGAAAGAGCCATACTCTAAAACAGAGAGAATAGTCGTTCTATAGAGTTTGATGAGGTCTTCCGGGTGAGCACCCCACCAGGTTCCGGAGATAGAACGTAGAAAATGGATCCTTTTCCGGCATTTTTGTATCAAATACTCAAAATGGAGTTTCCAAGTACATTTAGAATCAAACACGACCCCAAGGTATTTAGAAGATAAAGATTGGTTGATGTCATAATTCAACAGTTTTAGTTTCAGTTGAGCTGGGTACCGCTTCCTAGTAAACACAACCAACTGAGTTTTTTGCGGTGAAAACTCGATCCCTAGATGTCTGGCCCAAACAGTCAGATTATCCAGGGTACTTTGCAATGGTCCTTGCAAGACAGCTGCACATGGACCTCTTAGAGAGACCACGGCATCATCTGCAAGTTGTCTGAGCGTGCATTGTCCTTCCAAACAATTGTCAATATCTTTAACATAGAAATTATAAAGCAAGGGACTTAAACATGATCCTTGGGGAAGGCCCATGTAGCTAGTTCTGGAAGTTGTCAGAGTGCCGAGTGTGAAGTTCATTTGTTTTTCTGACAACAAATTGTACAAGAAATTGTTCAAAATAACGGGTAATCCACTACTGTGCAGATTGTCTGACAGTACTTCTATGGAAACTGAATCAAAAGCGCCCTTAATATCCAAGAATACTGAAGCCAATTGCTCCTTGTGGGCAAAGGCCAGCTGAATATCTGAAGAGAGCAACGCTAGACAATCGTTTGTTCCTTTACCTTTTCGAAAACCAAACTGAGTATTTGAGAGTAATGCATTTTGTTCGACCCAATGGTCGACTCTTGAAAGGATCATTTTCTCTAATAACTTTCTCACGCATGATAGCATGGCAATCGGTCGGTATGAATTGTGATTAGACGCTGGTTTCCCAGGCTTTTGAATAGCTATTACTTTGACCTGTCGCCATTCAGGTGGCACAATGTTGTACTCCATGAAACAGTTGTACAGGTCAAGTAATCGTCTTTTGCGATATCTGGGAGGTTTTAAGAAGATTGAATTTGATGTTATCGCATCCCGGAGCAGAGTTATTCGATGAAAGAAGAGACATAGAAAGTTCCAGCATTGTGAATGGTCCACCCAAAGAACCGGGATCAGTGACTGATTCTCGAAATAGCGGTTCTGCTGGTACGGAATCTGGGCAGACCTTTTTGCGAAGTTGAATATCCATCGATTGGAGTATTCTTCACTCTCATTGGTGGAAATGCGGTTCCGCATGTTGCGAGCCGTTTTCCAAAGTGTTGTCATTGAGGTTTCTCGTGATAGTCCCTCGACAAATCGTCGCCAGTAGCTACGTTTTTTAGCCTTGAGAAGATTTTTGAGCTTTCTTTCAAGCCTCAAATACTCTTCGAAAAGCTCAGACCTTCCGTGTTTACGGAAAGCCTTGAAGGCATCAGATTTCTCGGAATACAACTTAGTACATTCATCATCCCATCCAGGAGTGGCTGGTCTTCTTATGACAGATGTACTTGGAACGCGTCGTTTCTGAGCTTCTAGTGCGCTTTTTTGAATCAACTCGGTAAGGAATCGATATTCGTCCAAAGGTGGAAGAGTATCAGTTGAGTCAATACCAATTTTTACCGCCGATGCAAATTTTTGCCAGTCAATGTTCTTCGTGAGATCGAAAGGAACATTAACTGGCTCAGATTGTTGATAGCCACTCTTAATTGTGGTGACTATCGGCATATGGTCACTACCATGGGGATCTTGAATTACCTTCCACGTGCAATCTAATGATAGTGAATTTGAACATAAAGACAGATCAATACGGCTTTGTTGACCATTTGGTCCTATTCGAGTTACTTCACCAGTGTTCAAAATATTCAAATTGAAATCGTCACACAAATCATAGAAAATAGGCGCTCTATAATCGTCATACGTTTCGCCCCATCCAATACCATGTGCGTTCATATCACCCAATATCAATACTGGAGATGATAGGAGGGAGACTGCGCTCCAAAATGTCGACGATTAATAGAGGCATTTGGAGGAATGTACACTGAAGCTATGCAAAGATCTTTATTCTTCACATTTACTTGGCATGCGACGATTTCTAAGCCGGGAACAGTCGGAATGGGAATTCTGTAGAAGGAGTAGCATTTTTGATCCCCAAAAGAACGCCACCATAATGATCATTCCGATCTTGGCGAATAATATTAAAATCGTGGAAGTTGATTTCGTCTTCAGAAGAAAGCCATGTTTCACAGAGTGCAAATACATCGCAATCGGAATTGCGAATCAAAACTTGAACACGTCTAATTTATTTTTCAGACTATGACAGTTCCACTGCAGCACAGTGATTGTATCTTGGGTATTGGCCGTATTATCCATCGAAAGATACAATTCCTGCAAGAAGGGGCCATGAAACAGTCAATTGCTTCAGATAACTTTCCACTGTTGGTATAAAAAGGTCAATGATAGGCCTCAATGAATTCGGAATATTAAATAAATTCAAAAAACGGTCCACAAGGTCCTTAAAGGAGATCAATCCTCGCTTGGACGGAATACTTTTACTAAAAGTGCGAATTACTTTTTTTCTTTCGTTGATTCTTCTAGCCGGATGTTTCTTCGAAACATCGGATTTTGGCAATGGCGGAATGTCTTACTGCAACTAGGATCAAAAGAAGCAGTAGGAACAGGTTGCTTCGGGATTTTAAATAAACCCCATTACCTTCAGATTTTGCCAAGCTTTTATGGATGATTTTTGTTCTCTTGCGGCGCGATCCCGGGGAAGACGGTTGCTTCCTCTTTTCGGGCACGTGTACCTCCGCAGGATCATCCATATCGGCTGCGTCAGAGTCCAATTCATCAATGGATATGGAATCATAATAATCACTTACACGAACGGTGGCTGAAATAGCAGTCGATGCAGTGGCTGTGGCGGATGTGTCTTGCGACTTAACCATTTCCGCATACGACTGCTTGGAGCGCTGTACCAACGAGCGCTTCACTTTTTGGGTGCGCTTTTTGTACACCGGGCATTCCTGCAAACCATGGGGAGGATTCAAACCACAATAAGCACATTTTGTTGCCTGTTGTTGGCAGGACTCCTCCCGATGCCTTTCAGAACATTTGCCACAACGTGGTTTGTTGTCACAAAACTCGGCAGTGTGACCAAGTTGTTTGCAATTGGTACAATTAAATACCCTTGGCACAAAAAGACGCACTGGAAATAGCATGTTTTCAATATCAACATATTTTGGGAGCATCGAACCGGCGAACGTCACCCGAAGCGAACCTGACTATACCTTCTTTCCATCTACCGTGGCTGCTGAATGCAATTCCTTGCAGTCCAGAATATCCACGGTAGACTCCATTGCATTCTTTAGGCGGCCTTTTCCCGCAAGTACATCCTTGCAAGTCAGGCTCGCTGCGTTGATCACACCTTCAATTTCGACCTCCCGCGAGGGGACATAAACCATATATTCAACATTGTACGCCCTGTCGCCAGCAATTTCATTCGCCACCTGGTATGTAGGTGCGGTGATGCGTAGTTTGTTCCTGTTGATCTGGCTAAAATCAAGCTTCGGAAAACGACGCGTCAAATCTCGTTTAATGCCGAGAAAATCTAGGCTTTTTACTTTCTGCCGAAAGTAAACAACCCAAGGCCCAGGCGAAGCCGCATGGTACAATCAAGTGCGCCCTCCATCTTTAGCAGGCACACTGCCTTCTCCAGTCTCCGCCTCCATTCTCACCCCGCAAGGTGGAAGGGTAATTTTGCTTATACTAACTTAAAACTAATAGCAAATTAGAAAAAAAAACTTAAAAAAAACTAATTTGATTAATTCTAAGCAGTCCCACTCTGTATCAAACAGAAGGGAGAACAATAAAAAGTTTTGCCACTTATCTGCCCCTGCTGCTGTAGGTAGCAGCAGTAACAATAGCCTGCTTCACTGGCGTCGCCAGAAGCAGCTACTTCACTCGCCGACAGCGATCGCCTTGGATCCGTAGGTAGGAGCACAACACAATAGCCTTTTCACTACCGAACACAATCCGCGATGAGACACAGCACACACGTCTGGCTCGTTCGAACTATCGGCACGGAATGAACCGAAAATGATTTTGTTAAATTAAAGTGTTGGAGGAAATATTCGAAGCAAGCTGTTTCGGATCTTGTTGCGAGAAACGTAGATTTTCAGGATATTTCCGGAAACTTAGATCAGAAATCAGCTGTTCTAACGAACGTTCTGAAAACAAGTACCAATAAGTTAATTGAACATAAATTTGTAACTTTAAATAACTCGAACAGCTGGTTCAATTTAGATCTTCTGCGTCTAAGACGTAAAAGAGATAAATTGTACAATAGATTTTTGAGAAGACATAGTTGTAACAATTGTAACAGGTACAAGAATGCGCGGAACACGTATTCACAATCGTTGAAAAAACGCGTTGTGATTATATTCAGAGGAAAATTGATCAGCATCAGAATAACAGCAGGGAGTTATGGAAAATTTTGAAATCTTTGTTGAAACCTAATAGTTCCAATCCGCGGTCCATAACTTTTAATGGCACATTAGAAAATTCTGAACAAGTAATTGCTTGCAATTTTAACGATTATTTCATCGATAGTGTTTCATCGATTAATCGGTCTATCGATTTGGTTGATGAGCCTGATGAAATAAAACAGCCGGTTAATAGTACATGTAGATTTGATTGTTTTCACCCAATTACTTTTGATGAACTTAAAAATATATGCTTTTCTTTGGGCAAAACGGCTGGAGTTGATAACGTTAACGCTAGAGTTATACAAGATTGTTTTCATGTCATTGGACACAAACTGCTGGACCTTATTAATGAATCTTTGAGGACCGGGCACGTGCCGCAGGTTTGGAAGGAATCTCTTATAATTCCTATTCAAAAAGTTGCTGGAACGATTAAAGCCGAAGAGTTTCGTCCCATCAACATGTTGCACACATTAGATAAAATATTAGAACTTGTTGTGAAAGGCCAGTTGGTAACATATTTGAATAATAATAACTTGTTAATACAAGAGCAATCGGGATATCGAGAAGGACATTCTTGTGAAACCGCATTGAACTTAGTGTTAGCCAAATGGAAAGAAAACATGGAGTGTAAAGATACTATCATTGCTATATTTTTTCGATCTTATACGCGCCTTTGAAACAATCTCTAGGCCCTTATTGTTGGAAAAAATCAAGCGCTTTGGAATTTCGGGTTCTGCGTATGAATGGTTCAGAAGCTATTTGTCTGACAGAATCCAAAGGACTGTTTTTAATGATTGTGTTTCAAATCCCATGGAAAGTAATCTTGGTGTTCCACAGGGAAGTGTATTAGGGCCCGTTTTATTTATTATGTATATTAATGACATGGGACGGGTCTTACGGTTTTGTAACATTAATCTTTTCGCGGATGACACAGTATTATTCATTGCAGCTAGAAATATCGATGATATTGTTTCACGCTTGAATACAGAATTGCATTCTCTAAGTAGATGGTTGAAGTACAAACAGTTGAAGTTGAATATAAGTAAAACTAAATACATGGTAATTTCGCGAAATCGATTCATTGATAATGTTTCTGTTAGAATTGATGATGAAACACTTGATCGCGTTCGGGAAATTAAATATCTTGGCGTGATTATTGATGATAAATTGAAATTTGATTCTCATATCAACAATGTCATCAAGAAAATAGCCAAGAAGTATGGAATTTTATGTCGATTAAAAAACAAATTAACTGTTGCGAGTAAAATACAGTTGTACAAATCAATCATCTCTCCTCACCTGGACTTTTGGGCCTCCATTTTATTTCTGGCCAATGAAACACAAATATCGAGGTTACAGCGTTTGCAAAATAAAGTTATGTTCACTTAAAAACCAATCAATATTTTTTTGTTCGTCAAAGATGAGGGTGGGAGTATGAAGAAAATGTTACAAACAAATCACAAAGGAGTGGGTGAGGGTTTAAATCTGTGTTTTTGCTTTGAAATTTGTGAATGGACCCTTAATATCTTTTTATTTCTCTTTTTACCTTACCAAAATCGTCGTTGACTAAGACAAACTACAAAAGACGGAAACTCGAATAGCAAAATTGTTAGTACTCTACAGTAAAAACTATTTTATTAGTATTTATGAAGGAGATACGTGAAGCTTCCTTCTTCAAAGCATGAATTTCCCCGGCATATGACAAAGGAAGACACGATTCCTTTTTTCAAATAATGCATTTGTCTGGCATAACACAAGGGATAATATGTATGGTTCTTATTCTCAATATATGCTTATTAAATTCATACATTTGCTCAGTTTAAGGCAAGGGAAGATATGATCCCTTCTTTCTACGAATGTATGTGCTCGTCAAAACGTAAAAAGGTATGGTTTTTGCTTTCAATTCAAGCATTTACTCGGTTAAAGGCAAGGTAGCATATTCTTTCAAAGGATGCATCACGGAAGTCGGCAAGAGATGATTAGTATCTTCTTTCAAAGGATGCATTTGGCCAGCAGATGGCAAAAGGTGATATAGTTCCCTCTTCTAATTCAGTAATTTGTTCGGTTTAAGGTGGTTATACAACAAAGCCACAAATCGGCCATCTTGGAAACCACGTGCTTTTTCTAGTGATTTTTCAAGAGCACGAAATGAGTGAACCACAACGCCCATGGGGATGAAACATCCGCAGATCGTTTGCTTACTTATGCTAAACAATCGACTTTAATTTCAGCATTGTACGAAAATTATTACGCTTGATTTGAACTTTTGATAATAGGAGTAGAAAACCGTGTGGTGAATTTGAAATTCACCACATGACTTGATTGTATAATCACCTTAAGGCGAGGAAAGATATGATCCCACCTTTCAAAGGATGGCAGAAGGTCCAGCAGAAGGCAAAAGATGATATAGTTCCTTCTTTCAATTCAAGCATTTGTTCGAATAGAGGCATAGGGCAAATGAAATTCATTCATTTATAAGATACATTTGCCCGGCAGAAGGCAAAAGATGATTTGGTCCATTTTTTCATTTCAGGAAGTTGCTCGGATTGAGGTAAAGGAATATATGATATTTTCTTTCAAAGGATACATTTGCCCGGCAGAATGCAAGAAAGGGTAGGTTCCAATTTAGGCATTTGTTCGGTTTAAGGAAGGGAAGTAATGATCCCTTCTCTCGAAGGATGCATTTGCCTAGCAGAATTCAACTCCTTCTGTCAATTCAACATTTGTTTGAACATTTGTTCAGTTCAATGCAAGAGGAGATATGTTCCCTTCTTTGAAAGGATGCATTTGAAGCATTTAAGACAAGCGAAAATATAATCAATTTTTCAAATTGAATACTTTTCAAAAGTCATGATTTTTTTCTCTATTTAATTCTTTATTTTAAAGCATGCATCAGTCCTTTCCAAGAAGAGCACATATGGCCTGACAGAAGGCCTGGAGCTCCATAATGCTATACACCAATAAGCTCAGCTTAACAAATAGAAGTGATATCTGCATGCTTGAGCGTTTTGGGAGAGCGCGAAAATATGATTTCCTTAACGAAAATATTATAACGCATAAGAGAATACGAATTCCTTTCCTAATAAAAAGGATAAATGGGCAAGTTTTCTGGCATACCCTTACATGAAAAACAAAACTAGCCACCAATGTCAAAATGTCCCCTTTTTTACAGGAAGCTTCTTCATTCCTTATTTCCCAATCCGTACAATTCTGTTTCCAATTATCATGTATTGCCCATATGGTGGAAGCAACGTAACTGAATGGCTCGACAAATCTTACATATCAATCACACAGCTAAAATAACAATTAATGCCAAATGACCTTTTGCCAAATTACCATTATGTCAAGAAATTTCGATACTACGTCCACTGTCTCTGTGTTAATCTGAGGTGTAAGAAGTGGGCTGAATGCTCGTCTGGGTCTTTGAGGGCGGACGCAGTATCAAATTGAGTACAATGGCCAATCTGAGGCGTTCATAGTAGATTGAGCACTCTGAGGCCATAAGTGCGGATGCAGCATATTCTAAGCTATTTTTCTTTTCTTCTCTTCAAGGGATATAACCAGAAAAGTATTTTTGTAAAAATGTACTGTTGAAACGCGAAGAGTATTGCAGGGTGCTGTCAATACGATACACCACAATAGATTCCACGCGACGTTTCACATTCGAAAGGAACAACCGCACCTTAGGAAACGCCGCAATGTTAACTCCCCATAAGAATCGTGTATACGGGCAGCAAAAAGCGCGGCCCGTCGTTTCCTGTGGGGAGCGCCGCGTGTACTTTTAGGCAAATGCGTTAATACCGGACGGCAGAGGCGTACCTCTGACGATCAGCCCAGGCCAATCGCTTCGGCGACGAGATCAAGACGATCAAGCAGAACCGGGAGCTACCGTTACAGCAGCAGCAGAAAGTAGAGAAGAGTGGCAGTTTGCACAAACTAGTTCCTAGACGCTGATGACGTACGTAGAGCAGCGCAAGGTTCGTGGCTGCCGCTTGAGCTTCGATTCCCAATAATACCACCAAAACAGCATCCGGTGACCAACAACGGCTGCTCGAATACTTACTTGATACTTGATGGGCTACAGCTCTTCGATGAACCTACGCCGAATGGAGTATCCTTCTCCACTGGACTCGATCCTGGGCCAATCGCTTCCAGTCGCCCTGAACATTGAGCGCCCTCAGGTCCTCTTCAACTGCAAAAAGCCATCGTGTACGCGGCCTTCCACGAAGCCTGCGGCCTCTTCCGGGTTGTCTACTAAATATTATCTTCGCTTGACGTTCTTCCGGCATACGAACAACGTGACCAGCCCACCGTAGTCTGCCGTGTTGTATAAGCTTAATAATATCCAGCCCTTTATACACCTGGTACAATTCGTGATTCATGCGACGCCGCAAGATACCGTTCTCCTGTTTACCGCCGAGTATTGTCCGCAGCACCTTACGCTCAAACACTCCGAGAGCTCTCCGATCAGCCTCCTTTAACGTCCATGTCTCATGGCCGTATAAAGCCACCGGAAGAATCAGAGTAGTATACAGCGCGAGTTTTGTTTTCGTTTCCAGACTACGGGATTTAAGCTGGTTACGAAGTCCGTAATAAACCCTATTTGCAGCTGCAATACGCCTTTTCACCTCGCGGGTAACATCATTATCGCACGTCACTAATGTTCCAAGATACACAAATTCTTCTACCACTTCAAATTTTTCACCATCCAGCACTATTTCGCTACCACCACCACTAATGAACCCACGTTGATTGCCAGCGACCATGTACTTCGTTTTGCTGGTATTGATCGTGAGTCCAATCCTCGCTGTCTCCCTCTTAAAAGGCGCAAAAGCCTCTTCCACGGCACGGCGATCAATTCCGATAATATCGATATCGTCCGCAAATCCCAGGAGCATATGCGGTTTTGTGATAATGGTACCGCTTCTTTGCACACCAGCTCTCCTAATCGCTCCCTCGAGCGCTATATTGAACAGTAGGTTCGAGAGTGCATCACCCTGCTTTAATCCATCTAAGGTAACAAATGTGGTCGATATTTCATCCGCAACCCTTACACTTGATTTCGATCCGTCCAACGTTATACGAATCAGCCGTATCAGTTTCGCCGGAAAACCATGTTCAAGCATAATTTGCCATAATTCATTCCGTTTCACTGAATCGTACGCCGCCTTGAAATCAATAAACAGATGATGTGTCTGCAAGTTGTACTCCCGGAATTTATCAAGGATTTGTCTCAGGGTAAACATTTGATCCGTCGTTGATCGGCCCTCACGAAAACCTGCTTGGTATTCGCCGACGAAGGACTCTTCAAACGGTCTCAATCTGTTGAACAGAATACGGGACATAATTTTGTACGCCGAATTAAGGAGGGTTATTCCTCGGTAATTGGCGCACTCCAGTCTGTGCCCTTTCTTAAAGAGAGGGCAAATGAGGCCGTCCAACCAGCTAGCAGGCATTTCCTCGTCTTCCCATATTTTCGACATAATATGGTGCAGAACTTCATAAAGCTGCTCACTGCCATGTTTGAGAAGTTCAGCCGGGAGCTGGTCCTTCCCCGCAGCCTTATTGTTTTTCAGCTCTTTGACAGCTTTTTTAACCTCATCTAGTGTAGGTGACTCCACAGCTTGTCTATCGTCGCTAATATTTATTCTGTTCACCGATGTACCGTCACTTCCTCCATTCAACAAAGTCTCGAAGTGTTGCTTCCACCTGGCAACCACTTCAGTTTTATCTGTCAGCAAATTCCTTTGTTGGTCGTTGCACATGACGGGAGATGGCGCTGTCTTTCTCCGCACGCCATTGACAGACTCATAAAACCTCCGCATATCGTTCTGCTCCATTTTTTCATGCGCCTCACTAATAACTTGTTCTTCGTACTCTTTTTTCTTCCTGCGGTGGGTTCGTTTTTCGGCTGCTCTTGCTTCCTTGTACCGATCTCTATTCGATCGGGTACCTGACACCAACATCCGGCTTCTGGCAACGTTCTTCTCGTCTGTCACTCTCTGACACTCCACATCGAACCAACCCGTCCTGGGTCGCCTCTGTGCAGTGCCTACCACTTCTCGTGCTGTTGTGCTCACCGCTCCATGGATCGACTCCCATAGATCGTTGATGTTGTCGCTAACGTTGATTGCACTTATCCGTTCGTCGAGCTTCTGGCGGTACTCAGCCGATACTCCTTCCGCCGACAATCGCTGGATATTGTAACGCATCGTTCGCTGTGATCTTTCGTTCGATACAGTTGACAATCGTGATCGAATTTGACTGACGAGGTGGTGATCAGAGTCAATGTTCGGACCTCTGAATGTCCGCACATCGATAACATCCGAGAAATGGCGCCCATCCACCAGAACATGGTCTATCTAGTTGCAAGTTTCACCATTTGGGTGTCTCCAGGTGTGCTTTCGGATGTTCTTTCGTGCAAAGTAGGTGCTACTGATGGCCATCCCTCTGGCAGCAGCAAAATTTACTAGCCGTAGGCCGTTGTCATTGGTAGCGGAGTGAAGGCTCTCCCTACCGATTATGGGACGGAAAAAGTCCTCTCTACCGACCTGAGCGTTAGCGTCTCCGATAACAATTTTCACGTCATGCTTTGGGCACTCTCCATAGGCTTTATCAAGACATTCATAAAACGTGTCCTTTACGTCGTTGGATTTATCGTTTGTCGGTGCGTAAACGTTGATTAGGCTGTAATTGAAGAATTTGCCCCGTATCCTCAACACACAGATTCGTTCGCTAATGGGTTTCCACCGCATCACTCGCTTCATCTGCTTGCCCATCACTACGAAACCAACTCCATGCTCTGCTTTTTCACCGCCGCTGTGATAGATGTTATACTTGAATGCAGTATTGGTCGTGGGATCCACGGCTCGGAATTCACGTTCTCCGGATCTAGGCCATCGGACCTCTTGAGTAGCAGCCACGTTCGAATACTTCCATCAAAAAGGGGCGCATGGAAATGTGGAGTCTGCCGTGAACGAAATACGACAGCAGAGTTGAAGCGGACCGGGAAGTCTTGCATGAGGTGTAAGGAATTTACGGATTCTAGAACCCGTTGGAATTTCAATCCACCTGGCGCTCCACTCATGGGAGGTGTCTGGGAGCGACTGGTCAGTAAAAGCGGCGCTGGCGGTGTTTAACGATGGCCGGTCTATAACCGGCGAAGTTTTCCTAACATCAGTTGCGGAGCCCACGGACTGACCCGCAGTCAGGAACAGAAGAATCGTTAACGCCGAACCATTTCGTTCGCGGCGTCGGAACGATCATCGTAGAGCATGCCGTTTCTCACACAAGCGAAGGTTAAGCACTACGGGACTGTTATGCGGCGTACACACCAGTCAAGCAGTTTGACGAACATTGACTCCGCCCCCAAGAAAACGCTTCGATTGCTGCTTTATTTGAACGTTTGTGAAGTTGTTCGAACAACCATTTGACAGTTGGCGGCTCGGTTGGAAAAAAATAAAACGGTTTGATTTTGGTTTGAGTTGTCGGGGATGGAATCAAGGTTCGCCGAACATGTTTGAGCATTTGTAGTGAAGAACAAACCCCCATATATTTTTTGATGATTGGTGCGCAAGTTGGCGCTTCGGTCGTTCGTGTGTGATATTGTTGGTCGAATAAATTGATTGTTCGTGTCGCTGTTGGTAAAACTTGATGGATGTTTGAATAAACGAGAGGTGGAGTCAATGTTGGTCAAACTGCTTGACCGTGTGTACGTTCCATAAGAAACGCTTCGGTTGCTTCTTTATTTGGACGTGTGTGAGGTTGTTCGAACAACCATTTGACAGTTGGCGGCTCCGTTGGAAAAAATTGAAACGATTTGATTTTGGTTTGAGTAGTCGGGGGCGGAGTCAAGGTTCGCCGAACATGTTTGAGCATTTGAAGTGAAGTTGCACAAACCCCCATATATTTGTTGATGGTTGGTGCTCAAGTTGGCGCTTCGGTCGTTTGTGTGTGATATTGTTGGTCGAATAAATTGATTGTTCGTGTCGCTGTTGGTAAAACTTGATGGATGTTTGAATAAACGAGAGGTGGAGTCAATGTTGGTCAAACTGCTTGACCGTGTGTACGTTCCATAAGAAACGCTTCGGTTGCTTCTTTATTTGGATGTGTGTGAGGTTGTTCGAACAACCATTTGACAGTTGGCGGCTCCGTTGGAAAAAATTGAAACGATTTGATTTTGGTTTGAGTAGTCGGGGCGGAGTCAAGGTTCGCCGAACATGTTTGAGCATTTGAAGTGAAGTTGCACAAACCCCCATATATTTGTTGATGGTTGGTGCTCAAGTTGGCGCTTCGGTCGTTTGTGTGTGATATTGTTGGTCGAATAAATTGATTGTTCGTGTCGCTGTTGGTAAAACTTGATGGATGATTGAATAAACGAGAGGTGGAGTTAATGTTGGTCAAACTTCTTGACCGTTCGTACGTTCCATTACACGCGGTCACAACTGTTGGACAAACGAATCACTGCTCTGGAAATTGGTTTTCATTAAGGTTGTCCAAAAATGAACAGTACCCGAGTAGCACACTTGTCACATATCAGTCACTGTGACTCATATGCGACCAAATCCAGTCACATTGGAGTTGCTGCAACCAAATCGATCTGAACTGTGCTAGTAGGGTAGGTTCGACCACATGTTTCCTGCCCTGGTTGCCCAGACGTGACCGAACATGTTCTGTTCACATGGATAACATACTGGACGAAATCGGCAGAAAAACTGCAACGGAGACCATCGGCCAGGGAATGTGCCACCGCCTTACCGCCTTGAAAACTGGTATGCAGTGTCAGCTACGTCATCATCGCCATCATGACTACATACAGCGGACTTGGAGTGGCATCAACGAATATTCTCTAGTGACCCTAGAGCAACTATTGGGAAACAGTCGGTTACGAAAAAGCATCCGCTGTCGGGGTTCTACCATCGATGTATAATATATGCGCCACCGGGGACCACAATCAATCTGAGAGCTGGACACAGAGAGAGTATTGGGACACGGTCGGTTAACGGGGTGGATTCGTGGATAAGTTCCCGTTGGAGAAGGATTGATCCATCGCCCGAGGACTATCTGAAGAGACTGCGATCAAGGTGGGAGCTGTACGACTCAAGGAGATCAGTTTCGGGAAGATTCCGGGACCGGCAAAATTCTCATCGGAGTAGACTAGGCTTGCAGGGCCTGTAACCGAACACCCTAAATTTCCGGCGGACCATGGTGCACAGTTCCGCTTAGAGTCACTCGCTGGAACTCGAACGATGCTCAGCCGCTCCTAACATGGACAGACGCATTTGTGAGCCGCCCCTAACATGATGAACAGACGCTCGATCAGATTGACACCTCCTGAGAGGAACAATCCCGCCCTTCCCGGTCAGGAAACGACCATAGTTCCCACCGGGGTTGGTTACCCGATCTTCCCCAAGGTTGCTCGTACCCCGACCGGCACCACGAGATAGGAGTTGCTGTGTAAGAGGCTAGGGATCGTGAAATGGAGTCTATTTTATTCCTTCAGGTACTCGAAGTACCAATGGTACACAATACCCAGCATTTGCCATGCCATTGCATTCAATAATAGTCGACCTATTTCCTCACTAGTGACAACATACCATACGTACAGCTTCACTACCTTCCGACGTTTGGTCACACGTTTTACGTCTTATGCCAATAGTGACCATTCATCCACCTGCCATTTAAATTTTATCCATTTACATATTCATGAAAACTCATCGTCTAACAAAATGTTCAAACTTGTTTTAAAAAATATCACATTACTCGTATTGTGTACCATTCAACATAAGGGAGCATCCATAAAATACGTAACGCATAGAGGGGGTGAGGACACCAGAAATTTGACGACCCATTTAAAAATTTCAGATGCTTCGTACAAAAAGTGTGACATATGGTTCCCCCTATTGAATGAAAATGGCCAGTGTTTACGTGACGTAATTAATTAATACGAGACGGGCCAGCCTTGGACTAAAAGTTTCGACAATAAAGACAAAAAACAAATTAATTAATCTTCCCTAACTCATAATGTAAGAGCTTTGCGTTGAATTATTTAGCTGTTCAGTATCAGGGGATCTTCACCTCATTGCTGCACAAATTCTTCTGCAACTGCTAAAGTAAAAATGTTTTACAAACTCCTTAACTGACAGAATGCGGTTCCCTGGCTTGGAAAAACGATGAGACAGCTGATTTGGTGCCGTTTTGACTCAAATCCCGAACAGACGCATAATCCAAACACTTCACCTTCGAAGAAAAAAAAGACAAACGCTTCTTGAGAACATTAAAGAAGCTCATTGTCTTCAAAGTTGCTGGATCATTAGGCAAAAGGACATTAGGCCGAAGGCCATTAGGCCGAATGATCACTAAGCCGAATGGTCACTAGGCCGAACGGTCATTTGGCCCAATGGCCATTAGGCCGAATGAGAAGTGGAGAGTGAGATGTGAGTGGTGCGAAGTTAGGAAGAAGTAGAACGGAAGTAGAAAGAAGTAAGAAGGAAAAAGAAAGAAGAGATAAGGAAGAAGAAAGAAGAAATAAGGAAGAAAAAATAGTCATTTGGCCCAATGGCCATTAGGCCGAATGAGAAGTGGAGAGTGAGATGTGAGTGGTGCGAAGTTAGGAAGAAGTAGAACGGAAGAAGAAAGAAGTAAGAAGAAAAAAGAAAGAAGAGATAAGGAAGAAGAAAGAAGAAATAAGGAAGAAAAAATAGAGGAGAAGGAAGAAAAAAGAAGAAAGAAAGAAGAAAGAAGATGGAAGAAGGATTAAGGAATAAATATAAAGGAAGGAGAAAGAAGGGAGGATGAAAAGGGAAGAAGGAAGAAAGCAGAAGGAAGAGTAAAACAGAAATAAAGAAGACGAAAGAGGAAAGAAGAAGGAAGGGAGAATCAACAATGTAGAAGAAAGAAGGAAGGAGGAAGAAGGAAGCAGAAGGAAGATGGAGAAAGAAAAAAGAAGAAGGAAGATAGAATAAGGAAGAACTAAAGAGGGAAAAAAGGACAAGGAAGAATGAAGAAAAAAGAAAGATAAATAATGAAGACTGAATATAGGAGAAGGAAGAAAGTAGATGGAAGAAAGAAGAAGGAAGATGGAAGAAAGAAGAAGTAAGAAAGAAGACTGAAAAAGGAAAGAGGAAGAAAAAAGAAGGAAGAAGGAAGATAGTAGAAAGAGATGGAAGAAGGAAGAAGAAAGCAGGAAGAAGGAAAGAAGAAAGTAGAAGGAAGATGGAAGCAGGAAGAAGGTAAAAGGAAGAAGGATGAAGTATGAGGGAAGTAGAAAGAAGTATAAGGTAAGAAGGAAAAAGGAAGGAAAAAGAAGGCAGAAGGAAGACAAAGCTAAGAAGGAAAAAGAAAAAACGAAGGAAAAAGAAAGGGAGAAGAATTGAGAAGGAAGAAGCAAGAAGAAAAAAAGGATGAAGGACGAAAGAAGAATGAAGAAATGATAAAGAAGAATGAGAAATAAGAAGAAAGGGGAAAGAAAAAGAAGAAAGAGAGGAAGAAAGAAGAGAGAAGGAAGAAATAAGAAAAATGAAGGAATATAGAAAAATGAAAAAGAAAGATGATTGAAGGAAGAAGATAGGAGATACATAAAAAAGAAGAAAGATATAAGAAGGAAAAAGCAATAAGGGAGAAGAAAGAAGGGGTAAGGTGAAGGAAGAACTTTTCATTTTTCACTATTTGCTTCTTTCTGCTCATTTGGTCCTAATTACCGAAGGCTATTCTGCCTAATTACCTTTCGGCCTAATGACCTTCGGCCTAATGGCCTGACACCGTTTTCAAACACTGACAAGCATCCCTAATCACCCTGTACTGGGACATTTTTGTCTCATACCATAGTGTTTAAATAACTTCCATAATTTATTTGTTCGAGGATGAGGTTTGTAGTCTGACATCTTACCGTAGAACTATGGCAGTTCAGCACATTTTTAATTTGAAGATTATATGATCCATCAATTATGAAAAAGATTAGAAAAATTATGATATTCAGTATATATCAAAAATTCTAAACTATATTATACGCAGTTAAATCATCAACAAATTAGCTAATCATATTCCATCGAATCGTAAAAGTCCTCCAGCATATAGCGAGTCGAAAAAAATGCATGTTGCTCCAAGTCAAGTAAAACTCTTAACTATATTAATCGTTCGTTTTATCCTCCCTAGTTGTACTGAATATGAACACGAGTACAGCAACCGAACGATTGAAGATCTACATGTGGGTGGCTTGGCTGTTTTCCCCGAGAGATTCAACCGTAACGGACATTGCATCTTGATCTAGCTGGAATGATGGGTTCGACGTCTCTCGCTCGTATGGTTTTCTGCTTTTCCCCCACGGGCAAGAGATTATCGGCTCACGGGGATCGGATATAAAATAATTACTTTGTTTGCTCGTCCATAGGTAACGACTTTATTGGAGATTTTCTTTCTTGCAGCTTGGCAGAATGCAGTCCTGCTGGAGATCTATAGGCTCCAAGAGTGTACGCAACAGCTTTCAGAGCGTACTTACTGCACCAAACTGCAAATGTGAGATTGTAGGAGAAAGGTGATGTCGAGCAAGTATGCTTGGTTTTGCCTTTCGATGGTTGTAAGGTATGGTAAATGCCCTCATTATTGTGATGGCTTCAATTATTTTGTTTAACAAACTCGTACCTGTTTTAATGAACGGCTTTTTGATATATCAATTCTTCAATTGTGATTAATATCTTAAATTAGCTTTAGAGTCTCATGTCAAAATCGAAGTATAGAAACTGGAAATATATCATACCCGAACATTGGATAATTTACCATACAAGGTAGAAAAACAAATAATCAAAATCAATGAGCTCAATCAGGTTAAGCTTATGGTGGCGCAGGAAAAGCTCGCCCCTTCGACGTACGGATGTATGCGCAATGGGATACGGAAAACCGAGCCTGCGAGGGCAATTAAGCAGTCAGATAGCTTTCTGGTTCGAGAAATTTGCGATTTAGCAGAACTGGCGTTCAGGAAGGCGAAAGACGTTTTGTACGCAATGAGTGATCGATCGTGATAAGCGCGATCCACGGCGAAGCGCCAGGCGTCGTCAGGCATTGAACGAATTTGAACTCTCGAACGATTGCAGCAGCAGCTTCGTTGAAGGAGGAACGTCATGACGGTATCAAGATAAATCAATTTTTGCTATATTAAAAGTATAATTTAATAATGTGGGATGGAAGAGTGATGAAATACCAAATGTTGATTGTTGAGTGATGATCAAGGAGTGGTGTGGGTGTGGCTGTTGCCCGTACTTGAACTTTGGCCTCATTCGGCAATAGGATTAGAAGCATTTCAAGTGAACAAGTCGCGAGAATTGTTTTGAATTTTTTTAGCACTAAGTTGCGAAAAGTTAATACAATTGAGAAGTTTTAGTAGTCGTTTGTAATTATTTATGTTTCTAATTATCTTATCTATTTAAAACTATCATAGAAAGTTGATGTTTTTCACCATTTTTGTCTTGATACAATTATTCATATGAAACTGATTAAAAATACAATAAAATGAATATTTTTATACCGATTGGCGAATAACGATTGCACGAAGAAATCGAAGGATGATATTTTAAAAAAATGCACGAGAAAGCAAATGGCATTTTTTTAAATTAAAAAATTCTAGAAGCAATTTAATTCAAATGGTTAGCACTTCGGGGTTGGATTTCTCTCATGGTATGTATAAACATAAAATTCAATATCGAAATGATGTGTTAATTTTATAATATAAGAAAAGTCCAACCATGTAAAGCAAACCGTTTTAATTAAATTGCTCCTAGATTTATTTAGAAGAGTTTTAAGAAATTTTCCAAATGCTTTCCAGCGCAATTTTTTTTTTTTTTCAAAATATATCATCCTTCGACTTCTTCTTCTTCTTGTAAACTTTTATCGCCAAAACATATCACATGATACGATGTCCCATGCCCCAGTTACAGTAATCATAGAGAGCTTATTAAGCTTTCACTAAAGTAGTGTAGTGCTATTTAATAAAAAAAAAACTTTTTGGTAAGGAATTTGCATAAACTTTGAATTGCTTTACCAATCATGCATAAATCTAAATAATTCAGATAAATACAATCAACTCTATAAATCATATATTCTAAATCGAACGAGAAATGTCGCTTCGCGTGTGCAGCAATAAAAAATAATAATCGACATCGGACAGCCGTGAACGTTGAATGAAATTTTCTTCAAATAAAATCCCTTGACGCATTACGAAAACTGCACAGGTCAATGTCGGGAAACTACAACAGTGCGGGAGGCTGCCTCAGTTGCAGTGGTGACAACATTTGATGAATGAATGCTACAGATGAATGAAACATATTTCATCGTTAGCTACCTCGCTACTTTGCGAATTGCTTGAATTTTCGCCCGGTTTTGTACCCTCTTGCAGCCCTCCCGTTAGAAGTGGCCCCGACAAGAACAACGACCAACAGCCGGAATTTGCTAAACCTTGTCGATTACGAATGCTTTCCTGGGTTCTCTGCCCATCCTGCCATCCCATTAAATATGGCTCGATGCAAACGTAGCGGCGGCGGCAATATTGCTTAACTCACCACTCGGTGAATATTTTCGGCAGTCTTGTTGTTGTGACTTTCTGCTGCAATCCAATAAATTATGCACCCGCGGCTTCGATGCTCTGGCTTTCTCAGATTCGAAATTCGTAGAATTATTTCGGCCGTTCGATAGCAGGACTGTGGTTGGAAACGCGTTGGCTGCGGCAGTACAAACCGTCTGCGGTGCTTAACGGGATATTTGGAACAACGTCATCGTATGTAGTTTGAAATAATGTTGCTGAGAGGAAGAAAAATGGTACAACCAAAAGGGCCGCCTGACGACTATGGTAGACTTATGGCTAATGCTGGCAGTAATTGTCTAAGATATTTCTAATTTGGCAGCAAGCAAGCATAATTTGGCATTGACACATTTTACACACCATCACAAGTAAATCCTTTTACTAATCAACAAATAAGTACACGATCGCGTCAGGCGAAATGATCATTAGAATCAGATCAGATTAGATCAGAAGAAGAAGCAAAACGTGAGAAATGAGAAGATATTCCTTCTTTCTTCTTCCTTCTTGCTTCTTCATTCTTGCTTCTTCCTTCTTTCTTCGACCTTCTTCATTCCTCCTTTTTCCTTCGTCCTTCTTCCCTCTTCCTTCTTCTTTCTTACTTCTTCCTTCTTCCTTCTTCCTTCTTCCTTCTTCCTTCTTCCTTCTTCCTTCTTCCTTCTTCCTTCTTCCTTCTTCCTTCTGCCTTCTTCCTTCTGCCTTCTTCATTCTTCCTTTTACCTTCTACCTTCTACCTTCTACCTTCTACCATCTCCCTTCTTCTTTCTTCCTTCAACCTTCTACCATCTCCCTTCATCTTTCTTCCTTCTACCTTCTACCATTTCCCTTCTTCTGTCTTCCTTCTTCCTTCTTATCTTTCTTCTTTCTCTCTTCTTCCTTCTTTCTTCTTCCTTCTTCCTTCTTTCTACTTTCTTCTTCCTTCTTTCTTCTTTCCTCTTAATTATTCCATCTTCCTTCTCCCTTATTCCTTCTTCCGTCTTCCTTTTTCTTTCTTCCATCTTCCTTCTTCCTTCTTCCTTCTTCCTTCTTCCTTTTTCCTTCTTCCTTCTTCCTTCTTCCTTCTTCTTTCTTCCATCTTCTTTCTTCCTTCTTCTCTCTTCCCTCTTCCTTATTCCGTCTTCCGGCTTCCTTCTTCCTTTTTTCTTTTTCCTTCATCCTTCTTCCTTTTTTTCTTCTTCCTTCTTCCTTTTTCCGTCTTCCTTCTTTCATGTTCCATCTTGCTTCTGCCTTCTTTCTTCTTTCTTCTTCCTTCGTCTTTTTTCCTTCTTCCTTCGGCGTAATGGCCATTCGGCCTAATGGCCTTCAGCCTAATGATCTTTGGCTTAATGACCCAGCATTATGGTGGCTCAAATTAGTACGGGAAAAACTTTTGCCAATTTTTTTGATGGGCCGCACTCTTATTCGGTTCAATTTAGTAGTAGTAGTAGTAGTAAAATTCTTCTTTATTTAAACATTTTTTGTTCTACAATTATTTTTAACATGTACGTACAGTGATCGGTCGGCTTGGCCCTCCAACTTCGATTTTAATTATTATTATTATTATTATGTTGTTACTTAATTTTTTAAATATAATGTATCATGACGGCCTTCAGGAGGCGCTAGTGTTTTTTAAAATTTGATAACCTAACTACTTTGTACACTAATATTTACAATAAAAATTTGATAACCTAGATTGGAACTAGCGCCCTAAGCGCTTGTTGGTCCGAGTGCAAGCAACGGACCCTAAACTTTTCTTTACACTCACCAAAGCGTTCATGTAAGGTTTTTATTCCGGCCAGACGGTGGACCTCAGATGTTCTTGTCCTGGGAGGGGTGTTGAGGATCATCCTCAGGAATTTGTTTTGGACCCGTTGGAGTTTGAGGTGGTGGGTTTTAGCGCAGCTCTCCCAGACCGGCATGCCATATTCACAGGGAGGATGATTTGCTTGTAGACAGTAAGCTTATTTTTCAGGGACAATGACGACCGGCGGTTGATCAAAGGGTACAGTAGTTTCAACAAAACGTTACATTTTGTCACCGTTTTGTCAACCTGTTTCCTGAAAATAAGCTTGCTGTCGAGGGTCAAGCCAAGGTAGTCGGCCTCATTGGCCCATTCCACATTCGTGCCATTGAGGATGATTTTACAGTCCCCAGGCGGAACATGTTTAGGGGATTTGGAGTGGGGGAAAATGTTGACCTGGGTCTTCGCCGCGTTGATACAGATCTTCCAGCTGGTGAGGTGCTCTGTCAGGGCAACCAGGCCTCGTTGGAGTTTTGCCACTAGCGCTCTGATAACTCTACCGTTGTAGACGATGGATGTGTCATCTGCGAACAGAGACAGAATGCCGCCTTCTGGAGGTTCTGGCATGTCGGAGGTGAACAGATTGAAAAGAAGGGGCCCGATGATACTGCCCTGGGGGACGCCTGCGACGATGTTGTGCGCATTGGAACTCGCTCCGCTGATTGAGACCCGGAATGTCCTTGCCGACAGGTAATTGTTGATGATGTTCACCAGGTAGCTGGGAAGATTGTAGCGTTGTAGTTTGTACACCAGGCCATCATGCCATACATTGTCAAATGCCTTCTCGACATCGAGTAAGGCCATGGCGGATGTTTTCGAGACAAACTTGTTCCCTCTGAGGACGTTGGTAACTCGGGTCAGTTGGTGTACAGTTGACCGACCGCGTCGGAAACCAAACTGTTCCTCGAGCAAGATGATGAGATTATCGGCAGACTCAAGTAACCGATGATGAATAGCTTTTTCGAATAGCTTGGATAAACCTTCCATTATAGTCTAGTGGGATCAAAGCTAGAATGGGCCGAGGCTTGGATTTTAGAATTTTGGTCATTTTCCAGAACGGCTTAGCATAATCTGGGAGAGTGCGGATCTTATTCGAGAAGTCGTTATTTTTGAGGTCCACCATTCTGGCCTTGATAATTTTTGAGATTCGTTTACAGCGTGCCTTAAGCTCAGGCAGTCCAGTACGCTGAAACTGCCTGCGAGTGGCATTCCGCAATCGAATCAAATCTTTGGTGAGTGTATCGATGTTTAAGGAGTTGCTTACCTGCCGAGCGGTCGGGACATGCTGCTCTCTGGCCACCGAGATTGCCTCTTCGATGGCGCACAGCTGGCGGTCGATACTTTCCGGCGTCTCCGGACGCACCTCGTAATCGACGGTGTTATCGACGCACTGCTGGAACCGCTGCCAGTTCACTCGGTGGTAGTTCCGCCGTAACTGCTGGTGCCGATTCACCGAGGAGCCCAGTTCCGCCACCACCGGATAGTGATCCGAACTGAGCTCCTGGTATACAACCGGCTGCGAGACGTGGTCACCCAGGTTTGTTATGTAGAGGTCGAGCGTTGCGTGGGCACCGGACCGACTCAGCCGAGTGGGGGAATCCGGGCTCAAGATCGTGAAGTGGCATTCCATGTCGTTGCTCCAGATGGTGCCGTTTCGATTTCCGCGACTGTTGCCCCAGGCTTGATGTTTGGCATTCAAGTCGCCGACAATGATATACTGGCCTTGCCTCCGCGTCAGCTTGACGATGTCCCTCCGAAGGGCAGCCGATGATCCATCGCCGGCTTTGGCTTGCGTTGGACAGTACGCCGCGATGAGCGCGATTGTGCCGACCGAAGTGGTGATTTCGACACCGATGGCCTCGATGACACTGAGCTGGAAGCTTGGAAGCAGACGACAGTTGATGTTGTAGCGAAGAGCGATGGCCACACCACCTCCCCTGGTCGGCTGGTCGAGTCGCACGATGCGGAAGTCCGGGATGTTGATGTTCACCTCCGGTTTTAGGTGCGTTTCGGTGATGAACGCCACGTCTATTTCCTTCTCCTTCGGTTCTATTTGATGCCCTGATGCTCTGGACGAAATTTCAGCCAAATCGGTCAACGTTTGGGCGGTGCTAAACTCGTTGGAAGTTTATATGAAAAAATGTATGCAGAAACATACAAAAACAGTGAATTGCAGTTGGACGATGAACGATGAAGAACTATGATACTCATTTAGATCTTGAAGAATTTAATACAGAATGTTATGCAGAAAACCGCGAGAAGATTAAAGTTTGCCCGGCTAAATTATTAGCATTTCTCTGAACTGCCGTAATCTGAACAAGTGACGTATACGCCATTTCCCAAAAATGGTGTTAACAAGTACTACTCATCGAGCTCTTTAACAGAAAAATGGAAAACATGCATGTTGTAAAATGGCTGTTACGTCACTTTTCCAGATTACGGCAGTGAAGTGGGGTTTTCGCAAATTCCGTTTCTTTTACCTTTGAAAAGAAATAAATTCACCCCTACAACACTCCAGTAAAATGCTAATATCTTTGCTCAATAAACTCTAATCTTCTCGCGGTTTTCAGCATAACATTCTGTAATCAATTCTACAAGAACTGAATGAGTATCATAGTTCTTCATCGTAAATTGTGTCGTCCAACTGCAAATCACTGTTTTTGGATGTTTCTGCATAGATTTTTCCATATAAACTTCCAATGAGTTTAGCAAAGCCCAAACTTTGACCGATTTGGCTGAAATTTTGTCCAGAGCATCATGGCATCAAATAGAACCGAATAAAAGGGCGGCCCATCAAAAAATTTGATAAAGTGTTTTTTGAGCCACCTCCCCCAGCATCGTACACGAATATGATTTGAAAAATGTATTAAATCTTGTTAGCAAAAGCGTCCGATCTAACCTTCCTAGTGCATTGGGGTCAATTTCGACCCAAGCACACCCAAAACATTGCTGTAACTTTGTAACGCAACGAGATATAAATCTGAAAAATACTGACATTTTTTTTTATATTATTTATCTTCCTAACTTTCGGAAACTAAGATTCCCTAAGAGGCGCCACAAAAAAGTGGTCCAACTCAAATTTTAACCGATTTTTGATCTTTAGGCACTTGACGAAAGCTGTACTGCCGCTAACCGCAAGTCGAGCACATCTGTATATGGGGCTCCATATACAGATGTGCCCGACTTGCGGTTAGCGGCAGTGTAGGTTACTAGAACAAGCTCATGGGGTGATTCATCCAAATTGACTTCTCTAGTCCCCAGGGAACCCGTACTAAAGAGGTACTGTTGGAGCTACTCAATTTGGCAACAAATTTTCGAGTTTCGGGTTATTAAACATAAAATTGCTTGCAAATATGTGCTCTGATGATCCCAACTGTATTTGCCATATTGTATATGTTATTTCTGGGCAAATTTATCCCTCGAGCGGTCATCGGAAAGCCCATCGGAAGTTCCGGAACATCCGTAAAATGGCCAATTCTAAAAGTTTATCCCAGAGCTCCGCGATTTTTTCGTAACCATTCATTCTGGCAAATTGTGGGTGCAAACAATAGTAAATGTCTTCTGTGGCCTCCAAATGCCCCAGAAATGGTTCTCCGAAACATCCGTAAAATGGCCAATTCCAAAAGTTCATCTCAAAACTTCGCGATTTTTTGATAATTATTCATTCTGGCAAATTGTGGATGCAATCAATAGTTAAAGTCTTCTGTGACCTACAAATGTGCTTAAAAGTTAAACCCAGAGCTCCGCGGTTTTTCGTAACCATTCATTCTGGCCAATTCCAAAAGTTCGTCCCAGAGCTTTGCGATTTTTTGATAACCATTCATTCTGGCAAATTGTGGGTGCAATCAATAGTAAATGTCTTCCGTGACCTTCAAATGCTCCAGAAATGGTTCTTCAGAAGATCCGGAACATCCGTAAAATGGCCAATTCCAAAAGTTCATCCCAGATCTACGCGATTTTTTGTAAGCATCCATTCTGACAAATTGTACCTGCAATCAATAGCGAAAGTCTTCTGTGACCCCTAAATGTCCCAGAAACGGTCCTTCGATAGATCTGAAACATCTGTAAAAATGGTCAATTCCAAAAGTTCGTTCCAGAGCTTTGCATTTTTTTTTTTTTTTTTCATAATAATATATCCTGGCGAATTATGGATGCAATCAATAATGAAAATCTTCTGTGACCTCCAAATGCCACAAAAACGGTCCTCCGGAAGATGCGGAACGTCCGTGAAAGTGGGCAATTTCAAAAGTTCACCTCAGAGCATAGCGATTTTTTCGTAACCATCCATTCTGGTGAATTGTGACTGCAATCAATAGTGAAAGTCTTCTGTGGTTTAGAAATGTCCCGAAACAGCGATTTTTACGTAAACTTTCATTCTGGCAAATTAATAGGGAAAGTCTTCTGTGACCTCCAAGTGCTCAAGAGACGGTCCTCCGGGAGATCCGGTTCATTCGTAAAATTGATCAATTCCAAAACTTTATCTCAAAGCATCGCGATTTTTTCGTAACCACCTAACCTGGCGAATTGTGTTTGCAATCAATAATAAAAGTCTTCGATACTGTACGGTAATGGTACTCCGGAAGATCCGGAATATCCGTGAAAGTGGCCAATTCCTGGTGGTCATTTCAGGTCACAATAGACTTTCACTATTGATTGCATAATAAATTCGCTGATATAAACAGTTTCGAAAATTTCTTTGAGAATGAACTTTTGGAATTGGCCACTTTTACGGATTTTTCGGATTTCACGGAAAGCCGTATGAAGTCATCTCAGAAGACTTAAACAATTTATTGCGTACACAATTTGCCCGTATGGATGGTTACGAATAAAACAGCAATGCTCTGAAATGATTTTGTGGTATCGGTCCCTTTCGGTAGCATTTGCGGGTCGCAGAAGACTTGCACAATTGATTGCACAGGAAAATCGGTTATGGATAAATTGCGAAGCTCTGAGATGTATTTTTGAAATTAGCCACTTTTACGTATGGTCCGAATCTTTCGGATGACCGTTTCAGGAGCTTTTTGGGATCACGGAATTATTCGCTCATTATTCGCCAGGACGGATGATTACGATATAATGCGAATCTCAAGGATGAACTTTTAGAAATGACCATTTTTATGAGGGGTTTTGGGAGCATTTGGTCTCAGAGCACTTTCACTATTGATTACATACACAATTCGCCGGTATGAATGGTTTCGAAAAAATCGCGCGAAGCTCTGGGATGAACTTTTGCAATTGGCCATTTTACGGATTTTCCGGATCATCCGGAGGATCGTTTCTGAGACATTTATAGGTCACAGAAGGCTTTAACTATTGATTGCACCCACAATTTGCCAGAATGAATGGTTACCTAAAAATCGCGAAGCTCTGGGATGAACTTTTAGAATTGGCCACTTTTAAGGTAGTTCCGGATCTTCCAGAGGGCTCTCCGATGACTGCTAGAGGGATAAATTTGGGAAAGTTTGATGCCAAACAGTATCTCTTTAGTACAGGTTCCCGGGGACTAGAGAGGTCAATTTGGATGAATCACCCCATGAACTTGTTCTAAGTATCTTCAGCTTTCGTTTTGTGCCTGAAGATCAAAAATCGGTTGAAATTTTAGTTTTTGTGATCGTGATGAAATCTTGGGTCCAAATGGACCCCAATGCATAATGTGTAACTTTTTTCTAATGTATTAGGAAGACTAAAGAGTGTACGGGATCAAATTACATCACTTAGAACTACTCGCCAAAAATAAGTTTATCAACCTATTGTCACGGGATTGTCAGGGACTAAAATACAATACCGTGGGGCATCGAAATCCGTACATTTAAGCACCTCAGTATGTATGTGAAAAAGGCTTTAGAGAATAAGCAACAAATGCAAATGAAACGTTTATCGTTGATACAGGAGCACGAAGGCCTCTACTTTTAAAGTGTTGCGCATTTACCCATTAGAAACTAAGAAAGGTTCCGAACCGAAATCCGTTCACCGTGGACGAATTTCGAATCCATACAGCTATTTTTAACTAGAAATCTGAATTGAAGCAGACTGATTGACACCACTGTTCATAATTAAATGCGTACCTTGAGAAGCGATGTCTTTGATTTGTAATCCGTTTAGCTTACTTTATTAAACGCAATTTGCAAATAAAACACACTTACTTTTGATGGAATAATGTTTTACACGTTTAAAAATGGCGCCAGAAACTCCGCGTTTGGTGGGTGGTGATTTGTTTTCGATTCATGTTGTTTTGATTTCAAAACCTACTTTCCATATCAATGGCCTAAAATCTTACTGTCAAGTAAAGAACAAGATAAGATAAATTATTTGTATATAATTACTTTAAATCCCCTTTGATTTATTGATATCCCTTCAAGTGGACGGATTTCGGTGCTGTACGGATTTCGGTCCCCCCGGTATTTAGGCGTTGTCGGCGTGGTTTACGCATATCTATTTCACTTAAATTCTTTAATACATGGAAATGCTGGAGCTAAATTCTTAAATGAACTCATAAGGTTTTTTACAGGTCCTTAACCAACATTTTGCAGATCTCAATCCTTCTCTACGCAAACATTATCTCATACACTTGTCATAAGATTTGTAATAGATTGTATCTTGACAGATACGTATTTCGACCTCAACAGTAAGGCCGTCTTCAGTCTCAAGTCAATTCGAGTCAAGTACGAGACACTGAAGACGGCCTTACTGTTGAGGTCGAAATACGTATCTGTCAAGATACAATTAAGTGATGGAATTCAATGGGATTGTATAAACTCGTCTTATGACAAGTGAAGACATTCCACTAAAAAGCTCAAAATAATTTTCTTAAAATAAGTTATCTCATTGTCTCATTCCGCTATTCAACTTATTCAAGGTCAACATTCCCAAACACCCATATTTTTTGGCGCGTTCAACTATTGCAATAACCGAAAACAAAAAATCAAATAAGTGCTTCAGTATGAACCGGCCTGAACAATGAGAGTGTGCTCTCCCAATATTAGGCCAAAATAAGATTGCAGCAAATGAGTTTTAGAAAGTTTTTGGACATTTTGGACATTTGGACCTGAAATTAGTCAAAAAAAATGAAAATGTTAGTATTACTAGCCAATAAGAAATGCAGTCGTGAGAGGCCAATTAAACATTTTATTAAACACTAGCAAACCCGACGAACTTGGTCTCGTCCAATTTCTGATTTATTTTTTGCATTTGCAATTTCTTTATTGTACAGTTAATAAATCGAACATTTGGATGGGGGTGAGTCTCGAAGCACCATAAAAAAATCTGTCTTCCAAGAACCTCCACATGTCAAATTTGTTAACATTTGTTTATTAGTTCTCGAGTTATGTAGAAAATTGTGTTTCATTTGTATGAGAGCCCCCCATCTTCTAGAACGGGGAGGGGTCTCAAACCAGCCTAAGAACCTTCCTCGGCCCCAAAAACTCCTGCATACAAATTTTAACGCCGATCGGTTCAGTAGTTTCCGAGTCTATAAGGGCAGACAGACAGAAATTATTATTTATGTATAAGTATACAAGAAGATAGATATATAGATTTTCGATGCCTCCGAAGCTCGTGTTTCCATTCTAGCCCAGTATCTGTGGATCGGCCGCAACTCTGGTGATTTTGGGGCCCCATCGAGTTTTACCATCACCACATAGTGGTCAGCGTCGATGTTAGCGCCACGATAGGTCTTGACGTCGACAATGTCGGTGAAGTGCCGTTGACCAGTTAAAATGTGGTCGATATGTGGTTCTGTCTGCAGTGGTGATCTCCAGGTGTACCGATACGGTAGGATTTGTTGGAAGTAGGTGCTGCTTATGGCGAAATCAATTAGCCATGTCGGTTTCGTTTGTCAGCCGCTGAACGCTGAACTTTCCAATATATAGTCGATCGATTAAATCGCTTATGATGATTATAACGTCGCGGCTTGGGGAGCTGTCGTACTCATGATCGAGCATGTAGAGGAGAATGCATCCTTGTCAACATCAGTACTTCCGGAGTGTGTGGTGTGGACGTTGATTATGCTAAAGTAGAAGAATCGGCCTTTGATCCTTTAACCCGTTTCGGCCCGGGTTACGATTTCAAATTGTAAAATCCACCGTTCTCTTGTTTTTCGACCGATTTGCATGAAATTTGGAGGAAAGATGCATTAAACCCTATATTTTTATGTAGATGTATTGATTTGGTGATTGGGTCCTTGGGTACGGTTTTATCGAGGGGGTCCCCTGGGTCAAATGGGGTCAAAAATAGGTCAACTTCCTTTTAATCGTAGATAACTAGTAGTAAATGCTCTCATTAATGATGCAATCGTTTTTATTCATCATTTTGCAATAGTGGGAATGGAAACTGCACGTTTGGACCCCCAAAATCCGGTTACAGATGTTCCGGGAACCTGGTTCCCCCAGGGAAGTGGTCACTTTTTGATTGATTCTGAAACCCAGCTTGCGACACATCAAACTTCATGATTTTGCAACGCAAATACAATAGGAGACATTTGCAAAACATCTGACCACATTGGCCACTTCCGGAAGTTCCCTGGGAACCTGGTGCCCTCAGGGAAGTGGTCACTTTCTGATTGATTCCTAAACCCAGCTTGCGACACCTCGAACTTCATGATTGATACATCTGCAGAACATCTGACCACATTGGCCACTTCCGGAATTTCCCTGGGCACCTGGTGCCCTCTGGGAAGTGGTCACTTTCTAATTGATTCCTAAACCCAGCTTGCGACACCTCGAACTTCATGATTTAGCAACGCAAATACAATAGAAGACATTTGCAGAACATCTGACCACATTGGTAACTTCCGGAGATTCCCTAGGCACCTGATGCCTCAAGATAAATGGTCACTTTTTCAGTTATTCTGAAACCCAGCTTGCGACACATCAAACTTTATGATTTTGCCACACAATTACAATAGAAGACATTCGCAGAGCATCTGTACACATTCGCCACTACCGGAGGTTCTCTGGGAACCTGAAGCCCTCAGGGAAGTGGTCACTTTGTAAGTGGTTCTGAAACCCAGCTTGCGACACATCGAACTTCATGATTCAGCAACACAAATACAAGAGGAGTCAATTGCAGGCATATGTGCACATTAGCCACTTCCGGAGGTTCGCTGGGAACCTGATGCCCCCAGGGAAGTGGTCACTTTTTGAGTAGTTCTGAAACCCAGCTTTCGACACATCAAACTTCATGATTTCGCAACACAAATACAATAGGAGGCATTTGCAGAGCATCTGTGCACATTCGCCACTTCCGGAGGTTCCCTGGGAACCTGGTTCCCTAAAAGAAGTGGTCACTTTGTAAGTGGTTCTGAAACCAAGCTTGCGACATATTGACACACATCATGAGTTTGCAACGCAAATACAATCGAAGACATTTGCAGAACATCTGACCACATTGGCTACTTCCGTAGGTTCCCTGGGAACCTGATGCCCCTAGGGAAGTAGTCACTTTTTGATTGATTCTGAAATCCAGCTTGTGACACATCGAACTTCATGATTTTGCAACGCAAATACATTAGGAGACATGTAAAGAACTTCTAAGCGCATTGGCCACTTCCGGAGGTTCCCTGGGAACCTGGTGCCCTCAGGGAAGTAGTTATTTTGTAAGTGGCTCTGAAACCCAGCTTGCGACACTTCGAACTCCATGTATCTTTCATTGAATCTGTGTTAGAAAACCATGATATTTGATGTATTGCTAGATAGCTTTCAAAACCACCTAACAACATTCACTTACCTGTGGCGAAGCCACGGGGAGGAGTTTTATTTTCGAACCCTCTCAAACAATATTTTTTTTCAGAAACCTACCCCCCGCCCCCCCATTAACAATTTTCTGGCTGCGCTGTGCTGAAGACACCAGGTTTCATGAGGAGCTTGATATGTCGCAAGCTGGAGTACCATAAAAAAGTAATCACTTTTCTGGCTGCACACGCGAAGCTCAAGAAGTATTGAATTGGTCTTGCTGTTCTGCTTATGTTGTCTATTGTATTCGTGTTACAAAATTATGTATGATATATAGCAAGCAGGGTTTCATGACTTTCTGGGGGGGGGTGTTTGGCGAGGTTTTCAGCGAATGACCCCAATGTACCCCCATGCTCTGCAAATGTGCAAATGCCTTCAACTTCTTTATGTTACAAAATCATCAAGTTGGATGTGTCGCAAGCTGGGTTTCATAACCACCCAAGGTTGTGAAATGCAGTATGTTTTCAAGAAACCTCCGCAATAGGTCATTGTGCCCAGATACTCTGCCAATGTCTTCTATTGTATTTGTATTGCAAAATCAGAAAATTTGATGTGTTGTGAACTGGGTTTCAGAAACATTCCACAGCGACCACTTCCCTGAGAGCTACAGCTTCCCAGGGAACCTCCGGAAGTGGCCAATGTGCCCAGATGCTCTGTAAATGGCTGTAATGTCTATAAATGTCTATTTGTGATGAAAAGAGCTGAAGTTTGATGTGTCACCACCTGGGTATCAAATCAACTCAAAAAGTGGGAGGTTTCCTTGGGGCATCAGGTTCCCAAGGAACCTTCGGAAGTGGACAATGTGCCCAGATGCTGAGCAAATGTCTTCCATTGTATTTGTGTTGCAAAATCATGAAGTTTGATGTGTCGCAAGCAGGGTTTCAGAACCACTCAAAAAGTGACCACTTCCCTTGGGGCATCAGGTTCCCAGAAAACCTCCAGAAGTGGCCAATGCGCTCAGAAGTTCTGTAAATGTCTCCTATTGTATTTGCATTCCAAAATCATGAAGTTTTATGTGTCGCAAGCTTGGTTTCAGAACCACTCAAAAAGTGACCACTTCCCTTGGGGCATCAGGTTCCCAGGGAACCTCGGGAAGTGGCCAATGTGGTCAGATGTTCTGCAAATGTCTTCTATTGTACTTGCGTTGCAAAATCATGAAGTTTTATGTGCCGCAAGCTTGGTTTCAGAACCACTCAAAAAGTGACCACTTCCCTTGAGGCATCAGGTTCCCAGGGAACCTCCGGAAGTGGCTAATGTGCACAGATGCTCTGCAAATGTCTTCTATTGTATTTGCGTTGCTAAATCATGAAGTTCGAGGTGTCGCAAGCTGGGTTTAGGAATCAATCAGAAAGTGACCACTTCCCTGAGGGCACCAGGTTCCCAGGGAACTTCCGGAAGTGGCCAATGTGGTCAGATGTTTTGCAAATGTCTCCTATTGTATTTGCGTTGCAAAATCATGAAGTTTGATGTGTCGCAAGCTGGGTTTCAGAACAACTCAAAAAGTGACCACTTCTCTTGGGGCATCAGGTTCCCAGGGAACCTCCGGAAGTGGCCAATGTGGTCAGATGTTCTGCAAATGTCTTCTATTGTATTTGCGTTGCTAAATCATGAAGTTCGAGGTGTCGCAAGCTGGGTTTAGGAATCAATCAGAAAGTGACCACTTTCCAGAGGGCACCAGGTGCCCAAGGAACTTTCGGAAGTGGCCAATGTGGTCAGATGTTCTGCAAATGTCTTCTATTATATTTGTGTTGCAAAATCATGAAGTTTGATGTGTCGCAAGCTGGGTTTCAGAACAACTCAGAAAGTGACCACTTCCCTGGGGGAACCAGGTTCCCGGAACATCTGTAACCGGATTTTGGGGGTCCAAACGTGCAGTTTCCATTCCCACTATTGCAAAATGATGAATAAAAACGATTGCATCATTAATGAGAGCATTTTCTACTAGTTATCTACGATTAAAAGGAAGTTGACCTATTTTTGACCCCATTTGACCCAGGGGACCCCCTCGATAAAACCGTACCCAAGGACCCAATCACCAAATCAATACATCTACATAAAAATATAGGGTTTAATGCATCTTTCCTCCAAATTTCATGCAAATCGGTAGAAAAACAAGAGAACGGTGGATTTTACAATTTGAAATCGTAACCCGGGCCGAAACGGGTTAACTGCACATTCTGAACATTCCACCTCCGAAGAAAATCAAACCTCCCCCTTTCCTATCAGCATACGACCAAAGTTCCGACCGGGGTTAGTTACCCGATCTTCCCTAAGGTTGCTCGTATCCCGCCCGGCACCACGTGGAGGTAGGAATAGGAGTTGCTGGTGGAAAGAGGCATAGGCTCGCGAAATAGGGTCTATTTTATTCCTTCAGGTCCGCGAAGTACCAACGACAACGCATTACCCACCATTTGCCAAACAAGGATTCAAACTTAAGTAATTGCTTCAGGAACTCTTTTAGTAACTCCTTCGGAGTTCTTCCCGAAAAGTTCCTGCAGTTATTTTCTGCATATTACTTTAATGAATTTCTGGAGAAATTTCGAAACGAATTTTCGGGGAAGTTTAGATAAATCTCTGGAAAAGTTTGTGCAAACATTCTTGAAGTTATCTTTTCGAAAATTCCAGGATATTTTTTAGGATATTATGGGGAAATTCCTGAGGGAATTTTCCAGAAAAAAATCCTGCAGAGTTTTCTGGCAAAATTTTTGCGGGAAGTACTTGGAGAACTTTTAAGGTAATTCCGGCAGAAATTTCTGGAGAACTTGAAAGAATTGCGGCTATATCAGTCTTAAAAACTATTAAACGGTTAACGGTAAAACGTTAACCGTTTAATGCTTTTAAAGACTGTGTGGCGTTGGACAGGCCTATAAACATGAACAAGTCTAATATACTGTTCTTCAGTCACATGACAGATCGTAGCAGCCATCGCATGCAAGAGACACATTCGCAGTCAGTCAATTCCTCCTTCATCACGAGGTGAGTCGCGAGTGCAAGCAATGTAAACATGATGGGTGATTCATATGTGCGATGTTGAATTGCACATTTGGCGATCCTGCCAGGAGTGTGTGCTGGCGTTGCTATTTTTTCGATTTGCTGCATTGCATAATGCAGCGTACACACCAGTCAAGCATTTTGACGAACATTGACTCCGCCCCCAAGAAAACGCTTCGATTGCTGCTTTGTTTGAACGTGTGTGAAGTTGTTCAAACAGCCATTTGACAGTCGGCGGCTCGGTTGGAAAAAAATAAAATGGTTTGATTTTGGTTTGAGCTGTCGGGGGCGGAGTCAAGGTTCGTCAAACATGTTTGAGCATTTGTAGTGAAGTTGCACAAACCCCCATATATTTTCTGATGGTTGGTGCTTAAGTTGGCGCTTCGGTCGTTCGTGTGTGATATTGTTGGTCGAATAAATTGATTGTTCGTGCCGCTGTTGGTGAAACTTGATGGATGTTTGAACAAACGAGAGGTGGAGTCGGTGTTGGTCAAACTGCTTGACCGTGTGTACGTTCCATAAGTGATTGCGCCGAATGTAAAATTAATTCGTACCGTTCACTTATTGAGTTTTGTTAGTAGTTAGCTATAAGATGTTTTATGAGACGTTTTACTTTTTATTTATTTTCTCTTCAGCATTTTATGCCTATAGAATAGCAGCAAACAGGCAAGATTGACATTTCTAACAGAAAACAAAGAAATGCTTTGTAAACAATGATAATGATTAAAAAAATAGTATGAGAATGCTATTTTATCGTTTTGATTTTATCCACCGTCCCAGCTTTTGGGTGCTGTTCTTGGACATTTGAAAAACATCGGATGTTTGGGACGTTTATGTGCTGACATTTTATGGTTCATGTTCATACTCTTTGATTGGTATGTAAAACAAAGTAGCTTTCGTAAGGTTTTCTTTACATGAGTTAAATAGAGTAATAAACTACTCTATTTAACTCATGTAAAGAAAACCTTACGAAAGTTACTTTGTGAATCTGATCCCGCCGGTAGGATTTGCTTGTTGATGGATTATTCCAAGTGTGCGATGGGTGAAAGATGATTAACTTCGGAGCAAGGCGATATGAACCGGCTTCTTAAACTAAAGTATGATTATCAATACACACACAATAAAATTATTGATGAAATTGAAAGAACCACTTTTTGAATGTTGTCTTTCTATTGAAAAATTTAAGGAGTTTAGTTTAGCGAGGAGTTCAATAAAAAGAGTTTTATTGTTTTAGTTAAGCGTGAAAAGACACTCGCGTTGAAGTGTTTTTTCCTCTGCGTTGGTGGGACGCCCGCAAGAAAAAATGTGTTTTTGTGGATCGGAATTATCACAATTCAGCGTAGTGAGACGCCCGCATTCAGTAGATTCTTTCTCTGCGTTGGTGGGACGCCCGCAAGAAGAATAGTATTACTACAGACCGGAATGGTGAGAACTCTGTAGTAGGCAGGATTTTTATTTCTCCACAATGGTAGAACGCCCACAAGAATTAAGATTTTATCGTGGATTCGTAGGGTGCTCGTGGAGATTGATTGCGTTGAGAAAATATATCAGCCTATAGTTAAGAACAGTTTATCGATACTATTCCGGTTTGGTTTCTAGATTTTGTTGCTGATTGTTTGACATTTATAGTTACACATTGAAATAGACGTGTGCTCAAAGAAAGTAAAGGTAGTAAAGGTAGTAAAGGTAGTATGATTTTTACTAGAAGCAAAAGAGGGTTATTAAAAATGGTGTTTCCATTGCGAGCTACCACTGCACGGTAATGTCTTGAGAATGATTTTCCATATTTAGGTTGGGCAACCATAATGATGGTTTGTTTCGATTACGAAATTAGACGCTCGCTGTACAATAATGCGCCGGAAGTGATCGTTTGGTTCAAGATGTTTTTTTATCATTGTGAGAGAGTAACCCCATCATTAATAATATGTCGGTAAAGTTGTTTTTTCTTTAAACATAGCTGCCAGCCGTATTTTTTTTAGAGAAGAGGGGAGATGTGTGGTGTTGAACAGGTCTATAAACATAAACATACTGTTCTTCAGTCACCTGACAGATCGTAGCAGCCATCGCATGCAGGAGACACATTCGCAGTCAGTCAATTCCTTCTTCATCACGAGGTGAGTCGCGAGTGCAAGCAATATAAACATGATGGGTGAATCATATGTGCGATGTTGAATTGCACAAAGACTGAGATAGCCGCAATTCTTTCATGAAAACTATTTGCAGTCGTCTCCAATACAATTTCTGGAGAACTTTACTTAGGATTTACTTGGACATTAAACTTAACCCTTAAATGCGCAATGTTGTTTTAAAACAACAAACCGAAAATACGTTTAATGTTATTGATTTTAATGGTTATTTACGTTAAAAATATTTCCGACGATTTCTAAAAAATCGACTTGCGGTAAAAGTGAAGTCTGGAAGCAATTTCCGAAGTAGTTCTTGTAGAAATTTTCAGACGTATTCGTGAATTTCTGGAGGAATAACCGGATTAAATTCCTGGAGAAACTTTCGAAAATATTCTGAACGATTTTTCAATAGATTCCCAAAGCTTTGAACCAATTTTTTAGAGCTTTTAAAAAAAATTATGAAAAGTTGTTGGAGTAATTTCATGAGGCAAACAAATCCTCCAGGGAAAATTACAGGAGGAACTCTCTGGCGAATCTCTTAAGAAATTACGGGTGAAATTTCCGGGGAAATAAACGTAAATTTCGTAGTCCAAGGATACCCGAATTGATCACCTTACACAATCCTTGTAAGGTATTCTGAATCATTCCGAACTAAGATTAGCAAAGCCTACACATTTCTTTCGCATAGCTTTACAGATTTAATACCAGAGGTGGGGCACCACTCATCACAGGCACGCTATAGTTCTTGCACCAAGTTATACCACACCAAATAACAATGACTGGCGCCCAACTTCCAATTGAGATGCTCGCTGGTTGTGATGTTTCGAGTAAATAAGTTGAAGGATTTGCGTTCTTGGCTATTTTTGCCATATATTCCACTCCTTAGGTTCAATCTACCCATGTTTGTTCAGATTTAAAAAAAAAAACCAAGGAGTTATATTCAAAGTTTCAGTATATGAATAACAAATTACTCAAATAAACTTTAATATAATTTCCACTTACTGACAAATAAAAAGAAATGCTCATAGAAATTTCAAAAATAACGAAAACTATGCTGCAGACTGCCTATTTTTTCGATGTAAAAGTGTTTGAAGTTTTTATGTAATCAATCATTTATAGTCTATTTTTCTAACATGTTTGCATACCTTATTCAATAATGTTGTTACAAGTTGTGTATAATGCCTACATCACATAGTCCTCTAACAGTTCTAGCCCTATGTTTGGTTTGTATTAAATACAGCGCTGCAATCTATAATATTTCAATTTGCATCAATCATCTGGGTTCGATTGCGTTCAACATTGCTTAGAACATACAACTAGTAAGGAAGCAAACCAACAATGTCGACTCTTCGTCACTCTGAGCGAGGACACATTTTCGCTTTCGTGCACTTCCCGTACACATACACACTAAACACGCTAAGAACAGCTCGCACTGCGGGGAGTTCTTTGCAAACAGCACATCTTTACATCAACAAATATGTTCTCTTAGTAGAATCACGAGTAGATAACGATTATATTGTAGGCCACAAATGATAAAACAAATTTAAAAAAAATAGAAATGGAGTCTAGAAATCAGCATGAAACCACACATTGATCATAGACAAATAAATTGAGTTCAGTACAGAGCGTGAACCGTCGGATTATGTAGTTTCACAGTCCATACAGCATGTTTACAGTAACTAGGTCTCTGGTGCGGTGAGGATTTTGACGAAACTAGAAATGTCGCAAATTTATCGATTACTTTGATTAATCGATTAATCGTTGTGATAATCGATTAATTTTGAATCGATTACTTCCCAACGACTAATCGATTCAATAATCGACAAGAATTGAGAGCAATCGATTAGTTACTAATCGATTAATCGGGATTTTACGACATCTCTAGACGAAACTTTCTTTTGATTTTGGCAAAACCCACGCACGATGGATTGTATTTGTTATTAAAGAATATCACCACTGGCAGCGACAATTGTAATATTTTTTTAGCTGATAGCGGGCTTTCAAGCATTGATAAAGTTCTTAATCATAACATCCCTGCGGAAATTCAAAGAAACTCAGAGAAATTGACAAATTTTCTGAAGTTTATGATTTTATGCCTAGGTAATTTTATAAACTCCATAGCTCCCCATTACATATATTTTACATTTAATTCAAGTAATATTTATATATGTATCCATAAATATTGTGAGAATAAAGGAAGTGATCCTCAGTGACTCTACCTTTGAAAAAAAATCAGGCAAATTTTTGAGTATATTTATTTTATTAAAAGGCATCTCGTTTTTGAGTGTTTCAAAAACTCAACATGTAATAAATATGTAGATCCCTATGAGATATTACATATTGCAAGTTACATGCAATTTGTTCAAAATTTTTAGAAAATCGTTAACCATTCGTGATTTGCTATCCCTGTGCCCAAGTTCGCTACTATTGTGTACAATATGAGTACAGTGCATAGTAAAGCATTTTATTTTTTATAAAAATTACTGATAGTGCACGGGAAAGGCTCGCTTAGCGCTGTAATCAAGCATGTGAAGTAAATGCGACACAAGAAACGTGTACCCGTGTATGACAGTGACTAACAAAAATATAAGCACGAGTGCTTCTCTTGCATAACCCAGTTTGCTTGCTACTAGTGCGGAATATGAATACGTAGATGCCATTGAAAGCATGTCCTACCGTTGGTTTCCTTCTCGTCGATAGTCGATAAATATTTCTAACGGTTTTTGTTTTCGTTGGACAGTTCTAGATTTTTGCGTTTGTAGCGATGGCGCTTCTCTAACAAGCTAAGCAGTGACTATCCTAACCTTGACATTCGACCAATTAACATGAATGTTACGTACGTTGTTAGTGATTAACAGTATTTACTTATGAGACAGACTAACAATAAATCCCTTAGCTGCGAGAACCCCCCGGCATTTGATGTGCACCTGGAAACGGGTGGTCCATGCAGCCAGGCAGGTGCTAAGCTCCAAATCATCCAGCACTTGTCGCGGTAGAAGTTCTGTAATGGTTAATGTTGTTATTTAACTTCAACTGTTTTAACATAACAATTATTAGCATGCATACCTTGTGGATCACTGTGTGTCAGCAATTGAATCTCGTTCTTGCTGCAATATTCCTGCAGCTGTGGAGGAACTACGCAACAGGCAGCCAAATTGATCTGCGCTATCGAAGGATGCACAGTGGATCCTTCATACAAATCCTTCAACGAGTCCACGTCCAAATCTGCAATGCCCAACTGACCGATCTTCTTGTCCGTTGCATATTTTTCCAGAATGCTCCACAATTTCCGCAGATTCCCACCGGCATTTTCGCTACCCACAGCCCACTCGATGACGCCTTCCTTCACCTCCCCGTTGATTTCGTCAACCCCATTGCTCACAACCGTCCGTGGGTGGAAGGCCAAAATTAGATTGTCCAGGTAGGATACATTCAGCGTTTCGAACAAAATCTCCACGGCCTCCGTCAGGTAGGATTCCGAGAAGTGATTCAGGAAAATTTTCGCCCCAACCTTGATGTCCGTTCGCGAATGTTCCTTTATCTTTTCCAGCAGGTCGTTGTTTTTGCGTGTCACCAGACGAGACCCACCGGACTCAACGACCTCCGCTTCCGCGAATGTCGATCGCAGGCTGTCAACCAACTGAAAATAAATGGTAATGGTACAATCGATTAGGGACCACTTGCCATAAAATAGGGGCTAAAATAAGTTTCATTTCAGTTGAAGAAATATTTCAGTTGCTAATCAAAATGGTCTTCTTGAATCGAGACTTTATCACTTTTTCAAATTATGTGTTATTATTTAAATTTCACTTGTACATATGAAAAACACTGCTGAAACAAGAGCTTTAAATTTCTCGTCAATGAATTTCAATTTTAGTGCAGCTTGATACATCATGCTTCAATTTTTAGTGGAGTGATTTGTCATGCCCTACCAGAAATAACTAGTTAATTAATTAAAAACCTTGCATCCTCGATACGATCATCATGGAAAATGCCAAACATCGCAGTGCAACAGCTGATATTCATATAGGGTATATGACTGCTTCGACAAAGCTTGTTCTTTTTTTGGCTCCTTGCATATCTGTTGCTCGAATTTCAACACGCGGCCATATTAATAATGTTTAAAAAAACAGCATGGCATTTGAAGAAACAATCTGTCCAATTCCCATCGACACACTGGATCAACAGACGAGAATGTCAAAATCCGTTCCCGATTCGCCTAACCCAATTCGCTTTCCCCAAACTTCATGAATATCAAATATCAATCTCTCCGTTCGGCCTTGCCAAACCATACACAACCTGAAAGAGTTTCCATGTTTGCACGTCAAGCTGAGATATCACTTGTCGACCGTAACGCCGCCCGGTCGTACGGGCAGAAGCGATTTAATGTGACAGTAATAAATCTCTGGCAATTAAAGCTTCCAACCAAATGCAATTAGTGGAAAGAGAGACCACACTCGGTTAGATGTAACGAGAACAGCGATGCAAGTGTGACTTGACTAGATTTTAAGGTGCAGTATCTTCAAAGCATTTCCGCTTGTCCTTTCTCTCTCACGGCCACATTTCCATGAAACGGAAATTACGACATTTGTGTAGAAATGTTACACAATTCTCAACTATGAATATATACTTCTTATCAACATTCATGGATTTATTATTTTACGAAACTTCTCCATACATAAGGTTAGAAAAAGTGCTGGGTATCAATTGTGTTTAACTTGTGCTATAGAATGTTTGAAAACTCGATGTAAAAACTCGCATGTGGAAAATTTTATTTGAAAAATAAATTGGAGATCTTCCACTATGTTTTAGTAGAACTATAATCCACGACTGCAGTACCTCCGTCAACCTCCAACGAATTGTTGTTCATTAATGCGACAATTGTTAGTCATCATGTTGTGATTGGAGCTATTGACATCCCGCCAGACCGCAGTACGGATTAATTCGACACGGTTGTTTCATAAGGGCCAATGTTTTTTTTTTTTTTATATATATATCTTTATTAAAGAGATTTTCAGCCCTATGCTGGCTCATCTCTAACGGGCCAATGTCGCAAACGTAAACAATGCCTTTTCCTGCAAATTCCTCAAAAACTAGGACCGCTCCCAGCTAACAACCACTTGGAACTGGTGGCGCTCCAGGCCTTCTATCGAACGGAAGTGGAAAATACCGCCAGAAGTCTCAAATCTTCCTGAAATCAGCAGAAGAAGTCAATGTTTACGTTTGCGACTTTCGCCCTTTTGAAACAACAATGTCGAATTACGAACTTGTGGCTTCCGTTCGTGAATAGTGTGAAAAAATCTTATATGATGAAGGGTTATTGATCTGCAGTAATTACAAACAGCCTCGTTTCATTCCGTGCCGATAGTTCGAACGAGCCAGACGTGTGTGCTGTGTCTCATCGCGGATTGTGTTCGGTAGTGAAAAGGCTATTGTGTGGTGCGCTCCTACCTACGGATCCAAGGCGATTGCTGTCGGCGAGTGAAGTAGCTGCTTCTGGCGACGCCAGTGAAGCAGGCTATTGTTACTGCTGCTACCTACAGCAGCAGGGGCAGATAAGTGGCAAAACTTTTTATTGTTCTCCCTTCTGTTTGATACAGAGTGGGACTGCTTAGAATAATCGAATTAGTTTTTTAAGTTTTTTTTTTCTAATTTGCTATTAGTTCTAAGTTAGTATAAGCAAAATTATCCTTCCACCTTGCGGGGTGAGAATGGAGGAGGAGACTGAAGAAGGCAATGTGCCTGCTAAAGATGGAGGGCGCACTCGATTGTACCATGCGGCTTCGCCTGGGCCTTGGGTTGTTTACTTTCGGCAGAAAGTAAAGAGCCTAGATTTTCTCGGCATTAAACGAGATTTGACGCGTCGTTTTCCGAAGCTTGATTTTAGCCAGATCAACAGGAACAAACTACGCATCACCGCACCTACATACCAGGTGGCGAATGAAATTGCTGGCGACAGGGCGTACAATGTTGAATATATGGTTTATGTCCCCTCGCGGGAGGTCGAAATTGAAGGTGTGATCAACGCAGCGAGCCTGACTTGCAAGGATGTACTTGCGGGAAAAGGCCGCCTAAAGAATGCAATGGAGTCTACCGTGGATATTCTGGACTGCAAGGAATTGCATTCAGCAGCCACGGTAGATGAAAAGAAGGTATATTCCAAGTCAGGTTCGCTTCGGGTGACGTTCGCCGGTTCGATGCTCCCAAAATATGTTGATATTAAAAACATGCTATTTCCGGTGCGTCTTTTTGTGCCAAGGGTATTTAATTGTACCAATTGCAAAACAACTTGGTCACACTGCCGAGTTTTGTGACAACAAACCACGTTGTGGCAAATGTTCTGAAAGGCATCGGGAGGAGTCCTGCCAGCAACAAGCAACAAAATGTGCTTATTGTGGTTTGAATCCTCCCCATGGTTTGCAGGAATGCCCGGTGTACAAAAAGCGCACCCAAAAAGTGAAGCGCTCGTTGGTACAGCGCTCCAAGCAGTCGTATGGTTAAGTCGCAAGACACATCCGCCACAGCCACTGCATCGACTGCTATTTCAGCCACCGTTCGTGTAAGTGATTATTATGATTCCATATCCATTGATGAATTGGACTCTGACGCAGCCGATATGGATGATCCTGCGGAGGTACACGTGCCCGAAAAAGAGGAAGCAAACCGTCTTCCCCGGATCGCGCCGCAAGAGAACAAAAATCATCCATAAAAGCTTGGCAAAATCTGAAGGTAATGGGGTTTATTTAAAATCCTGAAGCAACCTGTCCCTACTGCTTCTTTTGATCCTAGTTGCAGTAAGACATTCCCGCCATTGCCAAAATCCGATGTTTCGAAGAAAAATCCGGCTAGGAGAATCAACGAAAGAAAAAAAGTAATTCGCACTTCTAGTAAAAGTTTTCCGTCCAAGCGAGGATTGATCTCCTTTAAGGACCTTGTGGACCGTTTTTTGAATTTATTCAATATTCCGAATTCATTGAGGCCTATCATTGACCTTTTTATACCAACAGTGGAAAGTTATCTGAAGCAATTGACTGTTTCATGGCCCCTTCTTGCAGGAATTGTATCTTTCGATGGATAATACGGCCAATACCGAAGATACAATCACTGTACTGCAGTGGAACTGTCATAGTCTGAAAAATAAATTAGACGTGTTCAAGTTTTTGATTCGCAATTCCGATTGCGATATATTTGCACTCTGTGAAACATGGCTTTCTTTTGAAGATGAAATCAACTTCCACGATTTTAATATTATTCGCCAAGATCGGGATGACCATTATGGTGACGTTCTTTTGGGGATCAAAAAATGCTACTCCTACTACAAAATTCCCATTCCGACTGTTCCCGGCTTAGAAATCGTCATATGCCAAGTAAATGTGAAGAATAAAGATCTTTGCATAGCTTCAGTGTACATTCCTCCAAATGCCTCTATTAATCGTCGACATTTTTGGAGCGCAGTCTCCCTCCTATCATCTCCAGTATTGATATTGGGTGATATGAACGCACATGGTATTGGATGGGGCGAAACGTATGACGATTATAGAGCGCCTATTTTCTATGATTTGTGTGACGATTTCAATTTGAATATTTTGAACACTGGTGAAGTAACTCGAATAGGACCGAATGGTCAACAAAGCCGTATTGATCTGTCTTTATGTTCAAATTCACTATCATTAGATTGCACGTGGAAGGTAATTCAAGATCCCCATGGTAGTGATCATATGCCGATAGTTACCACAATTAAAAGTAGCTATCAACAATCTGAGCCAGTTAATGTTCCTTTCGACATCACGAAAAACATTGACTGGCCAAAATTTGCATCGGCGGTAAAAATTGGTATTGAATCAACTGATACTCTTCCACCTTTGGATGAATATCGATTCCTTACTGAGTTGATTCAAAAAAGCGCACTAGAAGCTCAGAAATGACGCGTTCCAAGTACATCTGTCATAAGAAGACCAGTCACCCCTGGATGGGGTGATGAATGTACTAAGTTGTATTCTGAGAAATCTGATGACTTCAAGGCTTTCCGTAAACACGGAAGGTCCGAGCTTTTTGAAGAGTATTTGAGGCTCGAAAGAAAACTCAAAAATCTTCTCAAGGCAAAAAAACGTAGCTACTGGCGACGTTTTGTCGAGGGACTATCACGAGAAACCTCAATGACAACACTTTGGAAAACGGCTCGCAACATGCGGAACCGCATTTCCACCAATGAGAGTGAAGAATACTCCAATCGATGGATATTCAACTTCGCAAAAAGGTCTGCCCAGATTCCGTACCAGCAGAACCGCTATTTCGAGAATCAGTCACTGATCCCGGTTCTTTGGGTGGACCATTCACAATGCTGGAACTTTCTATGTCTCTTCTTTCATCGAATAACTCTGCTCCGGGATGCGATAACATCAAATTCAATCTTCTTAAAAACCTCCCAGATATCGCAAAAAGACGATTACTTGGCCTGTACAACTGTTTCATGGAGTACAACATTGTGCCACCTGAATGGCGACAGGTCAAAGTAATAGCTATTCAAAAGCCTGGGAAACCAGCGTCTAATCACAATTCATACCGACCGATTGCCATGCTATCATGCATGAGAAAATTATTGGAGAAAATGATCCTTTCAAAAGTCGACCATTGGGTCGAATAAAATGCATTGCTTTCAAATACTCAGTTTGGATTTCGAAAAGGGAAAGGAACAAACGATTGTCTAGCGTTGCTCTCTGCAGATATACAGCTGGCCTTTGCGCACAAGGAGCAATTGGCTTCAGTATTCTTGGATATTAAGGGCGCTTTTGATTCAGTTTCCATTGAAGTACTGTCAGACAATCTGCACAGTAGTGGATTACCCGTTATTTTGAACAATTTCATGTATAATTTGTTGTCAGAAAAACAAATGAACTTTACACTCGGTACTCTGACAACTTCCAGAAATAGCTACATGGGCCTTCCCCAAGGTTCATGTTTAAGTCCCTTGCTTTATAATTTCTATGTTAAAGATATTGACAATTGTTTGGAAGGACAATGCACGCTCAGACAACTTGCAGATGATGCCGTGGTCTCTCTAAGAGGTCCATGTGCAGCTGTCTTGCAAGGACCATTGCAAAGTACCCTGGATAATCTGACTGTTTGGGCCAGACATCTAGGGATCGAGTTTTCACCGCAAAAAACTCAGTTGGTTGTGTTTACTAGGAAGCGGTACCCAGCTCAACTGAAACTTAAACTGTTGAATGATGACATCAACCAATCTTTATCTTCTAAATACCTTGGGGTCGTGTTTGATTCTAAATGTACTTGGAAACTCCATTTTGAGTATTTGATAGAAAAATGCCGGAAAAGGATCAATTTTCTACGTTCTATCTCCGGAACATGGTGGGGTGCTCACCCGGAAGACCTCATCAAACTTTATAGAACGACTATTCTCTCTGTTTTAGAGTATGGCTCTTTCTGCTTCCTCTCAGCAGCTGATTGCCACCTGATCAAATTGGAACGAATTCAGTATCGTTGTTTGCGTATTGCTCTTGGCTGTATGCATTCAACGCATAACATGAGCCTGGAGGTGCTTGCTGGAGTCACTCCTTTGAAGCACCGTTACTGGGAGCTCTCACTTAGAATACTCATCAAATGTGGAACAACTAACACACTTGTTCTAGATAACTTCGATAAAATGCTTGAACTGGCTTGTCGTTCAAGATTCCTTAGAGTCTATCTCAACTACATTTCTTCAGATCTTTGTCTTCCGTGTTATAATCCACCTCGAGTTCACTTCACCAACGACAGTTCCTCAATTGAATACGATCTGTCCATGAAACATGCTATTCAAGGAATACCAGATCATCTTCGAAATATTTCTATTCCCTCCATTTTTTCTGAAAAATATGAACATGTCAATTGCAACAGTAGATATTTCACTGATGGTTCTCGCATTAACGGATCCACTGGCTTCGGTGTTTTCAATGTAACTTCAACCACCTTCCGAAAACTTCAGGAACCGTGTTCGGTTTATGTTGCTGAGCTGGCAGCAATTAACTTCGCTTTGGGGATAATTTCCAATCAGCCCGTAGACCATTATTTCATCTTCTCGGATAGTCTTAGTTCTATCGAGGCACTCCGGTCGATGAAACCTGTTACACGCATCTTACTTTCTTACAAACATAAGAGAGCAGATGCGTGTTTTGGTCGAAAGATCATTCAAGATTACCTTTGTTTGGGTCCCATCTCACTGCTCAATCTACGGCAATGAGAAGGCAGACTCGCTGGCAAAGGTGGGCGCACAGGAAGGTGAGGTTTATGATAGACAATTCTCGAGCAACGAGTTTTTCCCATTAGTCCGTCAGAGTACTCTTCAAAGTTGGCAAAGAAATTGGACACACAACGAACTTGGACGGTGGCTATTTTCCATAGTTCCAAAAGTTTCTGGGCGAGCGTGGTTCAGAGGTGAGGACTTAAGTCGAGGCTTCATTCGCGTGATGTCGAGACTTATGTCTAATCACTATTCACTAAACGCACATCTGTACAGAATAAACCTTGTCGATAGCAACTTATGTAGGTGCGGAGCTGGTTATGATGACATCGATCACGTAGTTTGGTCCTGCTCGGAAAATGACGCCTCCAGAGAGCAATTATTGGATACCCTTGTGGCCCGAGGTAAACAACCCTTCAGGGAAGTTCGCGGTGTTTTGGGAGATCGTGATGTTGTCTATATGCAGGCCATTTATAGTTTTCTTTGTGCTTCTGGCATCAAAATCTAACATTTTGTTTTTTTTTCTTTCTTTAAAGTTTTTTTTGTTCTGTCTCTGCCTTTTGACGTAGAACTACGTCTGTCTTTTCTATATTGGGGTACACTTTACGATTTCGAAAAATCAAAAAACGTCACGAAAATATGATAGACTTTGATCGTTAATATCTCAGCCGTTTCTCGATGGATTTACAATTTTCTTGGACCATTCGATCAAGGAAGAGTCAACGCTTCATAACCGATGTACAATGAAGTCATTTTTCACGCAGTTTTTGTACACGATTCACTTTTTATGCGATTTAGTTTTCACTAGAATTTCGGGATTCGGCCCACATCCTCCGCGCAAAAACCGACTCCAGTGTGTTACAATATTTAGGTATGATAATATTTTGTATTGAAAACTTGCTAACAATTTAGCAATAATAATAATATTTAGCAGTTTAGGTTTCGGTGAATCAGTCAATCTCGTAAGTGTATCGCAAACTTCTTCTTCCATAGCACTACATTCCAAATGGAACTTGGCCTGCTTTTCAAAGTTCTATTAGCATTGTTTTAGTTATTAATTGAAAGCTTTATATGAGTATTCAATATGTATCTTGTGTGACAAATACAATGGATACACTATGCTCGGGGTGTCGAGAATGTTTCCCACCCGAAAATATCCTAGATTGGATCGAGAATCGAACTCGCCATCTCCTATTGATGCCAGTAGAGAAGCTCGGAATATTCTTCACTGCTGCAGTGGATGTGTTCTGGGAAACTTTCTTCAGTTCGTTTTTGCAGATTACTATGTGTCCAAAGTCCCACGTAACTCACATGAAGGAATAATAATTATTATCAAACTTATTTATCGCGTCAATTCTGACTTCTTCCATAGGAAGTCCACCAAACGCCATTATCAGCCCAGCTTTCACGATGTGATTTTCTATCACGAGCCACCGGGGTTTTAGACTGAGAAATCATAAAATGAGTACTAATTTGCTCTGACCTCAACATCTTGATAATTATATCTATGACCAGAGTGCGTAATGCTCACTCAATCTCAGGAGCGCAAGATAAATCTAGACCATCATTTGAAAAGGGCGTAACTGTTACGCCCTTTTCAAATGTTGGTCTAGAAATAACGAAAACAGATTCAACCTGGGCTTGAAAAACGCTTGCTTTGGTTTCTCTCATCGAACAGTAAAGTCGAAAACCTGTACATTATATAAAGCCACGTAGTTCAACGTCACCTTTGCGTACAACCCGATTGGGCTGCACCTTTGAGTTTTTGTTCCGTAGAGCTCCATAGCTCTTGCCATCTGGAAGATGCTCCCAGTCGAACCATTCCTCGAGCACGACGACACGCCACATCGTCACTGACGCCAAATGCCCGGATGAGAAGCTGAAATTTCCTGATCCCAAATCCTAAGCCCTGTCCATCCTTAAACATTGTAAACTAACCTCGAGTCACCACGAGTACGCTGGCTTCTACCCCCCTCTTACTAACCGTAAAATAAAATGATATTGATTGTATATATCACAAAGAACAATGGCTCCGTAAAGTGTTATACACGCCTGAGCCTACCAAATAAACGAAATTGGAAAAACAAACAGCCTCGTCTTCAAGGACGTAAGCACGAAATGTAGAGCTTGCTGAACGCTGAGCTTCTTTAACTTCATTCAAGAAAATTGGTACGTAATCAGCATGGATCTTGTTTTCGAACAGTTTCAAGCCCTATATCAACATGGCGTACCTGTATATAATGTTGATGCATTGTCTGATTATGTTTATAGCCTAAACTACCAATAAAATAACGAGCTTCCTAGTCATATTTTCATGAATTAATTCGAATAGCGCAATCAACAGAACAACATGAAAGCTATTGATTGCAGTATTCAAATTAATTCATGAAAAAAATGTTACTTAGGTCCTTTTGAAAAGTTAATCGAGATTTCTGGAATTTCATCCTACGGTTTTCTTTCGAACCGTGTGTTTTTTTTTCTTGCTCATCTCACAGTTATTTTCCAAGTCATTCAAACATGTGCACGAATATTATTTTTGTATCAATCATTTGAAAAACGACATGCATTACCGGCAGCCTCTTACGCTTTAGCACTTCCCTCTACAGAAATTTTACTATTTAGTTCAGCTTTCATAAGCTACATCGTAAACTTATGTGTAAGTGCAATGATGAAGCTTTCTCGAAATAATATTGCTTCTTCTTCTTCTTATTGGCATTACATCCCCACACTGGGACAGAGCCACAGCTTAGTAAGCATGAGCATGAGCATGATTGACCGCCCACGGTTGCTACTCCGTTATTGCCAGGTAATTAGTAATTACACAGAGAACCAACAGATGAACTTTGGGACTAACATCATCTTCAATGTGTAAGAACTGGTGACCCAAAATAAGCAATACCAGCGCCGGCCGTGTCCGAATGTAGGTCAATTAAGGAATAAGTAGGAAACTGTTGACGTGATACTCGCTTTGATGGAAGCTGACGAGTCATCTGCACTTCCACGAAAAATCACTGGAATTTGGGTATATGGGGTAGGGAGTGTGGCAGGGTTCGTTTTGGTAAACGGTCTGCCGTGTATAGCGTGTAGTTTGATTGATTTCGAACAAACACATTCAAACGAACACCAATTATTAATTTTATCGACCGCACAGTACACAACTGGATGCAAATTAAATTTTCACTTTCTGATTAACTCATTCACCCGCGCAAAGCAGAATAAATAATAATGCTGTCAAATTTGAATTTAATTAGTGATATCATTTTTTACATTATTCGTTACCCGTAACAGAACTGAACAAACCCACCCACTCCCTAGACAAGCCGTAACATTTTGTAACGGAATATTGGGTACCCACCCACCCCTCAGGGCGTTATGTAATTTGTGAATGAGCCCCTACACAACTGGATGCAAACTAAATTTTCACTTTCTGATTAACTCACTCACCCGCGCAAACAATAACCATCTTTGGAAACTGGGACGCACGACTGCCCGAAGCCTATTGGAAGCCTTGGACCCCCCCATCACAGTCGAGCCGTTCCAGCCGACGACCAGCAGCCGTCCCAGTCCTGTGTTTGGGGTCGGTGAAGAGGACTTCCAAAATCCAAATTCGGGCAAGTACAATTCTTTCTCGAACACTTCGTGTTTTGAAATATCTACGACTTCCAGTCAACTTTTTTCGGACGAATCTAACCGTACTGTATGCATCGAGTCACTGGGACGCACGCTAGCCGTAAGCTGTATGGAAGCCTCTAAGCCACCCATCGCAGTCGAGCCCTTCCCGTCAACGACCTGCAACCGTCTTGGTCCTGCGTATGGTGTCGGCGAGGAGGTCTTCCAAAATCCTCGCGGATGCAAGTATACCCCAATGTTTTGCAATATTCCAGTATTGATTCGCTCATCGCTTTCAGTTCCACACATCCGCTCCAGAAGCTACATGAACGACTGCTGCTTTACTACCAAAATGTGGGTGGCATTAATTCCACGGTCGAGGATTACCGCCTTGCAGCATCTGATCAGTGCTTCGATATCATAGTTCTCGTTGAGACTTGGTTGAAAGATGACACGCTTTCCAGCCAGATATTTGGTCCTGCTTACGAGGTTTTTCGATGCGATCGAAATTCCAACAACAGTCGTAAAACAATAGGTGGCGATGTACTGATTGCCGTGAATTCTAGTCTTAAAGCAAAAGCTGTCGAAAAATCATCGTGGGACTGCCTCGAGCAGGTTTGGATAACGATCGAACTTAGTGACCGTAAACTGTTTTTGTGTGCGCTATATATCCCACCTGACCGAGTCCGGGATACAGAATATGTTGAAGCTCACTGCAGTTCGCTTTTTAATATTCTAGAAATAGCAACTGCGCTTGATGAAATCATAATTTTGGGGATTTTAATCTACCGAGCATAACGTGGATAACTTCACCCAACGGCTATCTCTATCCAGACACAGATCATTCTTCTCTACACACCGGAGCGGTAAAGCTTCTCGATAGTTATAGTTCAGCAGCATTAGTTCAAGTTAGTTCCATCGCCAACGAGAATAATCGTCACCTTGATCTCTGCTTCATCAGTGATCATAGCACAGCTACATCTTCCCTGATTGCACCTGCACCGCTAGTAAAATCAGTGGCACACCATCCGCCGCTGCTCGTCGTGGTTAACCTCGGATTGACGCATGATTTCAATACCTCTTATGAATCCGTATCTTTCGATTTCCGCAAAGCCGACCATCATAACATCACTGAGCTACTGTCATCCATCGATTGGCGTAACATTCTGGACCTAGAAGATGTGAATATCGGAGCACAAACTTTTTGCAATGTTTTGGCGTACGTCATTGATCAACACGTTCCAAAGAAAGTTCGTCGTAAGATAGTTAGTCCTCCATGGTACTCCAGCTCGCTGCGACGGTTGAAAACTACTAAAAAAGCTGCTTTACGGCAGTTTTCCAAGCATCGTTCAGTCTCACTGCGCAACCATTATGTTAGGCTCAATTATGAGTACAAGCGAGCCAGTAAGGAGTGTCACTCTCGATATCAGCTTAATATTCAACGCAACCTCAAATCGCATCCTAAACGCTTCTGGCAATACGTCAACGAGCAACGCAAGGAATCTGGATTACCTTCCTCCATGACGCTCAATGACAACACGGCATCTACGACCCAGGACATTTGTTCGCTCTTTTCCGAGAAGTTTTCGAGCGTGTTCTCAAACGAGGCACTAACAGCCGTGGAAATTGAGAACGCTGCGATTACTGCTCCGACCGTCAACCAAACTCTTGGCGCCTTCGACACTGATGCAACGATGGTTATCAGTGCTTCTTCTCGGCTTAAATGTAGCTTCTCTCCGGGACCCGACGGTTTTCCCTCGGTTCTACTAAAAAGACATTTGGACGTTCTGGTGACCCCGATACTTCTTCTCTTCCAAGCATCAATCAATAGTGGTATTTTTCCTGCTTGCTGGAAAACTGCAAACATGTTTCCGGTTCACAAGAAGGGCAACAAACGCGATATCAATAACTACCGCGGGATCACTTCATTAAACGCTGTTTCCAAATTATTCGAGCTGGTTATTTTGGAGCCACTTGAGGCCCATTGCAAACCGTTTCTCAGTAACGACCAACATGGCTTCACGTCTGGGCGATCGACAGCTACTAATTTGCTCTGCCTGACTTCCTTTATAACAAATAGTATGGTACAACGTGCGCAAACCGATGTGATTTACACGGACCTGGCCGCTGCTTTCGATAAAGTGAATCACGACATTGCGATTGCAAAATGAACAAGTTCGGCATTAACGGTAGCTTCCTACATTGGTTCCGTTCATACCTCACAGACCGCAAGACCGCGGTTATCATTGGAGATAACCAGGCTCCCAGCTTTATTTCAACATCAGGGATACCTCAAGGTAGCCACTTGGGTCCATTCCTTTTCTATTGTACTTCAATGACGTGCATCTAGCTTTGAAGGCACCACGATTGTCATTCGCTGACGACCTCAAGATGTTTTGTCTAATTCGCTCAACAGAAGATTGTTGCTTTCTCCAACAGCAGCTTGAATTGTTCGCTGATTGGTGCAGACTCAACCGTATGATGGTACACCCGAAGAAATGTTCAGTAATTTCCTTTTCGCGGAAAAAAATCCGATTCACTTCAGCTACCGTTTGTTGAACGCAGATATCGTACGCGTGGACAATATTAAGGATCTGGGAGTTATCTTGGATTCCCAACTCACATTTAAACAGCATGTATCGTATGTTGTAGCTAAAGCTTCTCGATCTCTCGGATGCATCTTCAGAATCGCCAAAAACTTCAGCGACATCTACTGCCTGAAAGCGTTATACTGTTCTTTATCGCGCTCCATCTTAGAATACCTTTCTGAAGTCTGGAGCCCAAACTACAACAATGGCGTTGAGAGAATCGAGTCGGTACAACGCAGGTTTTTGCGCTACGCACTACGCAAATTACCATGGAGAAACCCTGTTCATCTGCCGAGTTACCACGATCGTTGCCAACTAATACATCTGGAGCCCTGTACGTGCGTAGGAATACGGCGAGGGCTTTGTTCATCGCCGACGCTCTTCAAAGTCGCTTAGACTGTCCAACGATTCTTGGGCATGTGAACATTAACGTTGCCCCTCGGTCTTTGAGAAATAACCTCATGCTCCGTTTACCTTTCCAACGCACCAACTACAGCATGCACGGTGCGATTACTGGATTGCAAAGGATCTTCAACAGAGTGGCTTCAGTGTTCGACTTTAGTGTTAGTCGCTCTAATCTTAGACGAAAGTTTTTCAATTTGTTTGCTCTTCGTACATAGTTCTACTTTTCGTTTATTTTGTAACTTGTTGAACCATTAAGAGCCTGTACGCTTTAGTATTAGTTTGAATAGCATTATATAAAATCATTTGGGCTGTAAGATGCGTGTTGATAAACACATTAAATAAATAAAGCAGAATAAAATTTCGGAATAAATGAATAAAATTTCGGTGAGAATAAAATTTGCTTTCCGCGCAAAACAAAATTAAATTTCGACGACCGGCCGATCCGCTTACTGGAGAAACACGACTGGACAAGAAACAAACTTTCACTTTCTCACTGAGAGAGAGCCTCAGCTTAGTTAAGCACTTCCACACAAACTGAGACGTTTCTAAGCCTAGTTACCATTTTTACATTCGTATATCATGAGGATAACACGATGATACTTTAATGCCCAGGGAAGTCGAGACAATTTCTAATCCGAAATCGAACCCAGCCACCCTCAGCATGGTCTTGCTTTGAGGCACGTCTTACCGTACGGCTAAGGAGGGCCAATAGTATTGCTATTATTTGTTTTTATGCCACGAATGGGATTCCGGCCGGATCTTGTAAATCGTTATTACTGGTAGCGGTATTCTCTTTGAAAGGACTATATGATGGAAATACTACCACGCTATCATGGCAATTTTCTTAAATAAAAAAAAAAAATTAATCGACCTAGCAGTGAGATGCCTTTCTCGTGCATTATACAGTATATTGAAAAAATCACATTAGAAAGGTCAAATAAGCTCTTTAGTGGAGTAAATCACATTTTTTTTATCATTTTGCATGTTTTGGAATTGAGTAAAACGCATTCTCACCATTTTTGCCAAAAAAATCGTTTTTTTTTTCAAGAGGGGGGGGGTCCTTTGGAAAAAAAAACAATGATTTTTTAATAATTAAGATATGCAATGTCCGATCTTGCCAATTTTCAATGGCAAACAATCAATCGTATAGCCTTTCTGTACAACTTTGTTGTATGAGAAAGGCAAAAATACATTTACTGACATTTACAGTAAACTTTTCAGAATTAAATACAAACTTCAAACTGCGCGTATTCACTCAAATTAAATCCAAATTAACTAAAAATTTAGGAGGATTATTAAAACGGAAAATGCAATATTTTAAGCATTGGGGTGGGGGTAGGGGTGCAAAAAAGTCAAATTTTGAATGACTCTAATGGACACTCTCGTGTTTATTTTTAATAGAATTGTAAAAAATCATCTAATTTTACTTTCCATAGCATTTCCAATCCATATAATCAAATCATAGGACTGTAAGGTAGGTTCTCCCGGTGGAATTTCGTAGTAAAATGTAAACATTGTGCTGTAATAATGCAAAAATGGCTGGAGGGTCCACTATTGGTTTGGGGTCCACTATTGCGCACTTAACCCTTGTTAATGCAGAGCGTCAGGACTCCTGAATAGTAATCAGAGTCTACAGAGCTGTAGACGAGACATAATCTGATAAATATGATTGAACTCTGACAGTTAAACCAGAGTAAAATATCATTATAAAGCTGTAGTCGAGGCAGCGTCCTAAAAAAAGAATGATTAAGGGTCTGTCTCATTTGAAGAATTAAACTTAAAAGTGACAGTTCGAAAATTAAAAAATCACCCCGTTATAAGAATGGCTGGTGCTACCCAGCAATTCCAATAAGACATCGATGGAAAATGATTCGATATCTGTCAAAAGTAATCTTGCTCTGCGAGCAGGGTTATTCGATAATTATGGAAATGTCACTTCTAAGTTTAATTTCAGTTTAATTATCCAATTGAGACAGACCCTAAGTCAATCTACAAAGTATACCTGTTACTGTGTTATTACAGAATGAAACTCAAATCAAAGAGTAAGATTTCGAAAAAGATGCTAATTGAGCAAATGGTAGCAGAACGAACAATAATTATTAATAATTATTAATTATTACTGCTTGACAAAGAAAACTCCGGAAACAATCAAGTGGGACAAAATGAAATGTGTCAACAACAAGCATCTGGCAACGAGTCCCTGTTAGCCACCATGAACCACATGTCACTCGGATCGTTAAATGTCCCGGAATGTAGTCCATCTGAAGGGGAAATTGATATTGACAAGAAGGCATACGAGTATTGGAAGGAGGTTGTAACAGCTTCGTTTAATCTGGTCCAAGCAACGGATGAAGGTGCGAAGATGAACATCTTTAAAATTCAAGCTGGGACGAAGCTTTTACCTGTGATGCAAGGAACATCGAATGCTGTAGATATACCACCGGAGATTACACATCCGTTCTCTAACGCAATTGCTCAGCTAGATCGATTCTTCGAATCAAGGACTTATATTGTTGGACAACGAGGCAAGTTGATGAACACTATACAACTCCAAGGAGAATCTAACATTTCCTTCGTTCGTCGAGTAGCAGCGGCAGCTAGGCTGTGTGACTACAAATTCGAGGAGGAAATGGAGGCTATAGATCGGACTATTGTTAAAGGGACAAGTGACAGTCGTGTGCGCGTTTTAGCTGAACGAAATTGGGTTAACTAATGCGACATGGATAGCCTAATTGCTATGGTACGAGACCGAGAGATGGAGATTTTCGACGAAGAAGAATACCAGAAACTAACCCAACAGAACATCGCTACAGTAGCTGCAATACCGCAAGGCACATCTCAACGATTTCAGCTAAGACGTGGATCTGGATCTAGATATCATGGATGTTATCGAGGAAAAGGTCCCTTATATCATCGTAATAAGTCTCTCCATGCAAGTTCATTCAGAAGTGCTTGTTAACGATGCGCCAGCCCCTGTAGATTGTCCAAATCTGGACAATGTATGCCATAATTGTAACCGACGTGGCCATCTAGCTCGAACTTGTTCAGCTCAGTCCCGTCAAGGAAGCGGTCAAAAGCGTATACACGATGGAAAGGAAGAAGATGAACCAAGAGCTAAGATCGCAGCAATGACGGAAAATGGGGAAGCTGAAGAACAAAAGGTACATGATGTGGTGAAATTGGAATAACGTATTATAACGAAACTTATCTCATATTCGAACTAAACTTGAACCTTTTGACTACTTTTTGAAGTTCTGTTTGATCTCCTTTCCTAATGCTCTTTGTTTGGAACCGAAGAATGAAGAAACTTCATGATGTCCTCGTTCAAAGTATCTGGCTCCTCGATGTATTTAGGCAGAATGAACCTTTAGTTTAAAGTTTTATTTTGTAACGTTTTTTCTATAAAGATGAAGCGGTTTTGCGCTTCTTTGAGAAGCAATTCTTAAAGAATTCACTCAAAGGGGTTGTTTCCCTCTTCCATTTTTTTTATAAATAAATAATAATGATAATAATAATGTTTCTTATTTGTTATAGCCTAGGAGAAGATCCATTAATTACGTAGCGCACTTTTTGAATGAATCATTTGAAATTTTTGTATGAATTGTCTCATTTAGGGCAACCTCTCCCTCCCCCTCTAAGCGTTACGTAATTTATGGATGCTCCCAGTTCTGGAAATGTCTATCTGGAAATTTACGTATTTTCGTGAATTTAGGAAAATAAAAAGCAAGAAGCGAGGTAATAATCAACTACTCTCTGGGCTAAAGAACCCAATAAAAATAGTAATGATGTTAAATTCGTAGCGTTACCGTTTTGACTCAAATTCCGAACATGACTCATATTCCGAACACTCGCGTTTAAATGACCATTTTGGCTTTATTCATGTAATTTTCTCCATAGGATCTTGAATTCGTTTGTAATCTTGATCGTCAGTGCGGAAAACCGATGAAAATTTTAGTTTGAGGGCGCTAAAACGCTAAAATGAGTAATGTTCGGGATTTGAGTTAAAACGGTACTTATAGAAATACTAGCTACGAATTTAAATTACTTCATGAAGTAAGCGTATAACTCCTTCTCGGTGTTGCTTCCTAAACTGCAAGTCATCATTACTACGATATTCAGTCGATTGAACACATTACTCAATGTAGTGACGTCATGGTGGTGAAATCTCGCTTGGATGACTTGCATTTCGAACCGTTCCCAGAACGGTTTATGTACCGGTGTTGCTACCAACAACAGCTGATCCATTATACGCAGCTCATTTTATTACAGTCCCCTCTGGCATCACTGGGCAAGTCGCTTGTGAATCGCCAAGAATAAATACAAGCGCCACTTCAAGGCCACAAGGTTGCGATGGTGATTATACGGCGCGAAACAAACCGCACCGAAACCGTTGGTGGTTCCACTGTCTGTTTGCAAAATAAAAAGTAAACATTCGAGCAGCCGGTCGGTGTAGGTATGTTGAGGTTGAGAAGATACAACGAACACGTGCTTCCATTCTACATATTACAACCGCACCGGTTCAGGTTGATGACATTACAGCCATTATTGCATCGATTCAAATTGGTCCAAATCGCTTCAGTTTTATGGAGCTGATAACGGTGATAGCGATGATAATGACGAAAGATGATAACACGCTCTCCGTGCGATTTCTGCTGTGTGTTGGAATATCGAGTAAGCTACAATGCAACTTAGAAGGGGGTTCTTTATTTTTATCTTGCCTACTTCATCACGGATCGTTTGAATGACACTCGACGGCTTGGGTAGCAGCCGTAGTAGGTCAAACAAAAACCGTGTGATGGCAAAGCATATCATGAAGTACAATTGGTGCTAATGGAAACGATGTGGAAAAATGCATTTTGGACATTTATAAAGCAATCATTATATGAAACTTTTATATAAATTCTCGATCATAAATTAAACTTGCCAATATGAGAAAGTCAAAAAACGATCGATTAGACCCCGGTTTACGGTATCTTTTTTTCATATGGAAGTCTTCAAAGATCAGAGAAATTTGTGAATGTTAGATGTGTTGTTCTAAAATGGAAACTGCCACTCTGTTTGCCGTTTGTCATAAATAATATACCAATGAAGAGAGCTATTTGTATCCCAAAAACAACCTCAACGTCGTCGATGAGAAATTTTGCATTCCATACAAAAGTTATCCTTTCATGATTTGCCATGTGAGAGGTATACTTCGTCTGATATCCGACATGTCTCATAGTATAGATACATATAATAGATATCTATAGATATCGGCGATGGGTGGAAGTGTGGAAATATGTTGAGTGATATGTGCAACTGTGATATGAAAATGTGTCACACTGTATAATACATGTCAAGAAAGTAACTGATATGAATATCAGATTTTTTGGATAACGATATAAGATTTGTAAGCTATCAGCTAGTTGCATGCATCTGTCGACAAAGTATTACTTGAATGCTATTGAGCTTCACCACACCCCGTTTATTTTTTTATGTATAACATCTCGGGACCATTTTGCAAGTTTGAATCAAAAATAAATTCATCCGAAAAAGCATTGTAGAAATGCGTACAGCTTACGGGATAACGACAGTTTATTCCAGGTTCAGCATAGGCCCTATTCTTGGCGTAGGATCAAGAATCAATGAGGGCAATATTATTTTTCCCGAACTTCGACGTCACCTTTGCTCATTCACAAATTAACGATGCAGTTTATTAAATAAGAATATAACGTTGAAGTTGTCGTGTTAGATACATTTGCCGAGGCGCAATAGCCTAGCGCCTGCTTGTTTTCATGTGTGAAAAGTAATAATTTGAGTCATTTTGTTTTGGTTTTCTTCTTTTAAACAGAAGAAAACTGATAACACGCAAAATCAACATTTCTTGAACTGTAAATATATCATAAACATGGGAAGCGTTTGTTTACAATAAACATATCACGCCTTTTGCAAGAACAGAAAGTGAGGTGTGAAAACTCGATAAATCGTGCATAAGAAATTTTCGCCGAAACTAGGTCGCCATTGTCGTTTGATAGAACATTAATCAGATGTCGTAATCGGACAAAAAGAAGAAAGCAAAAATTCGATCATTTTTTATTTTTCCCTATCCTTACAATTTTCAAACTTTACTTTTAAGCATTCATAACCTATTTTTAATAGGAATTCAAGATACGCTCAATCTAATAATTGATAAAAGTGGAGAAAATACTTCGCCACTAAGTGGTATGGTGTGGTGTGTCAGCAAGCCTTTGGCACAGCAGAGTGTGATTGATTTACACTCTCTATACAAGTCTGCCCAGCCGTTGTTGTGGGGCATAGAGGGTGATGTTCTCGATAATAAAACAAGGTGGGCTCGCTTGACTATGTATATACAACATTAAAGCACATGTGAAGATTGGACAAATCAAGCATCCGAAAGCTATCCAATTTGCAGAAAAGAGCTAACCGCGGTGGAGGTTGGTACTCGTATTCTGATGGCTTTTCCGCAAACGTGACCTTTAAGTGGTCTTGTTGTGTAGGGGTTATCACGCCTATCTAGAGAGTAGGAGGTTGAGGTTTCGAGTCCCTCCAAGACACGTGGATTCTTTTTCACAAATTTCATATCAATTTGTCCATTTCGAAACATGTGATGGTGCCTTTCTCGACCTTCGTAAAATGTGTGTACTTGAAAATAGATGAGCTAGTAGCTAGGAGTAAAAAAGAAAAAAAAATCTGTCCGTTCTATGAAAATCGGATTATTTCGAGCAAAGATATTGTAGATCCAGTTGAAAACCAAAAATCATGTTTTGTCCCATTCCCGGATGTCGCAACTGCATCGCGAGTGGTGCACGACTATGGCATAGATGCGCACCACTCGCGATGCAGTTGCAACATCCGGAAATGCCAGAAAATGCGATTGTCGCGAGACATCGGTTCGGTTTTCAACTTGATCTACAATATGCTAATAAGAATTTCGACAATTTTTATCCTTTCCCCATCTTTTTGACGTACATACCTCTGTTTTATTTTACCCAGTCATATATTTTAAGGATTTTACTTTTGGATGTTTGTTAAACTGAAGCTCCGACTACACAAAAAGAAAACGAAAATGTCATTCCCATCAAGCGAGCGGAGGGCAAAATATTTGTTATGATATAAATATCATGACCGTCCTTCTGCCAAATTCCCGTATGAAGAGGGAGGGAAGTGTATCAGTGTGGAAGCATCCGACAGTTCGTTTTCGGAGAGAAATTATAGCCTTTCGGAACAACTTTGTTTCACAAGAAAGGCAAAAATTGTGGCCAATTTCTAAGGTTATAGTCCGATCTGGCCAATTTTCAATAGAAAATAATAGAACAGGATTCCGCGTCCAATGCAATTTGTTGTGAGTAAATCGATTGAGGGTAAGTGCATTAAAAGTGAGCTAGACTTTTCTACGCGCTTTTTTATAACACAAAGTATTTTGGCCATAATTTCTGCCCATAGTCCGATCTTCCAAATTTTCAATAGAAAACAATACGGCAGGATTCCGCGTGGAATTGAACTTGTTGCAAGTAAATCGGTTCGGAGGATAAGTACCGAAAAAGTGAGCTAAACTTTTCGCACTTTTATTGGGCGCATACACACACAGAGACATCATCTCAGTTCGTCGAGCTGAGTCGATTGGTATATAACACTATGGAACTCAAGGCATTCTGTAAAAGTTTGATTTTGGAGCGAACATATAGCCTTTTTGTATACTTTTTAGACAAAACGCAAAAATGTTGTTTCGGCCATAACTTCCGACCCCATACTTCGATCTGGCCAATGTTCAATAGGACACATTGGGACAGGATTATGCGTCGAATGCAACTTGTTGCGAGCAAATAATCTGAAGATAAATGCCTAAAAATGAGTGACATTCTTGACGCGGTTTTTTCGTAAAAGTTTGCATTTTAGCCATAACTGGTTAATTTTCAATAGGAAACAATGGGACAGGAATCTGCGTCGAATGCAACTTGTTGCGTGTAAATCGATCAAGGTTAGGTGTCCGAAAAATAGGTGACATTTTTTGTGATTTATCTATTAAAAAAAGGTAGTTTGGCCATAACTTCCAATCCCATAGTCCGACATGGTCAATTTTCAATAGGAAGCAATGAGAAAGGATTCTGCGTCGAATGCAAATTGTTGCGAGCAAATCGGTTGAGGATAATTGCCTGAAAAATGAGTGACATTTTTTACGCGATTTTTACGTATAAATTTGTATTTTGGCCATAACTTCTGATCCCACAGTCCAACCTGGCCAATTTCCAATAGGAAACAATGGGACAGGATCCTGCGTCGAATGCAATTTGTTGCGAGCAAATCAGTTGAGGATAAGTGCCTGAAAAATGAGTGACATTTTTTACGCGATTTTTACGTATAAATTTGTGTTTTGGCAAGAGAGTTCGTGGGGCAGTACCAGCCGGGATTTATGGGTGAACGCTCTACCACAGACCAGGTGTTCGCCATACGTCAGGTATTGCAGAAATGCCGCGAATACAACGTGCCCACACATCATCTATTTATCGACTTCAAAGCCGCATATGATACATTCGATCGGGACCAGCTATGGCAGCTAATACACGAAAACGGATTTCCGGATAAACTGACACGGTTGATCAAGGCGACGATGGATCGGGTGATGTGCGTAGTTTGAGTTTCAGGGGCATTCCCGAGTCCCTTCGAAACGCGTTGTGGGTTACGGCAAGGTGATGGTCTTTCGTGTCTGCTATTCAACATCGCTTTGGAGGGAGTAATACAAAGGGCAGGGATTGACACGAGTGGTATGATTTTCACGAAGTCCGTCCAGTTATTTGGTTTCGCCGACGACATTGATATCATGGCACGTAACTTTGAGAGGATGGAGGAAGCCTACATCAGACTGAAAAGCGAAGCTAAACGGATTGGACTAGTCATCAATACGTCGAAGACGAAGTACATGATAGGAAGAGGCTCAAGAGACGTCAATATAAGTCACCCACCACGAGTTTCTATCGGTGGTGGTTGAAGAATTCGTGTACTTGGGCTCACTGGTGACCGCCGATAACGATACCAGCAGAGAAATTCGGAGGCGCATAGTGGCTGGAAATCGTACGTACTTTGGACTCCGCAAGACGCTCCGATCGAATAGAGTTCGCCGCCGTACCAAACTGGCTATCTACAAAACGCTTATAAGACCGGTAGTTCTCTATGGGCACGAGACCTGGACGATGCTCGTGGAGGACCAACGCGCACTGGGAGTTTTTGAAAGGAAAGTGTTGCGTACCATCTATGGTGGGGTGCAGATGGCGGACGGTACGTGGAGGAGGCGAATGAACCACGAGTTGCATCAGCTGATGGGAGAACCATCCATCGTTCACACCGCGAAAATCGGAAGACTGCGGTGGGCCGGGCACGTAGCCAGAATGTCGGACAGTAATCCGGTGAAAATGGTTCTCGACATCGATCCGACGGGAACAAGAAGGCGAGGTGCACAGCGGGCAAGGTGGATCGATCAGGTGGAGGACGATTTGCGGACCCTCCGCAGACTGCGTGGTTGGCGAAGTGCAGACATGGACCAAGCTGAATGGAGAAGACTTTTATGTGCAGCACAGACCACTCCGGCCTTAGTCTGATAATAATAATTGTGTTTTGGCCATAACTTCCTATCTCGTAGTCCGACCTGGCCATTTTCCAATAGGAAACAATGGGACAGGATCCTGCGTCGAATGCAATTTGTTGCGAGCAAATCGGTTGAGGATAAGTGCCTGAAAAATTAATGACATTTTTTTGGCGATTTTTACGTATAAATTTGTGTTTTGGCCATAACTTCCGATCCCATAGTCCAACAGTGATCTTTTTGTGGGCAGCAGGGACTATGTCCAAGGGCTTGACGATCCCTCCCCAGGCCAGTTGCGAGGCTTGCCTAGGAAGTGGTGGGGTTTGACAGTGGGCCTTCTTAAATTCCTATAAAAAGCTGCATGTATCCGCAAGTAGGCCCAACCAAAGCGACCGTGTGCCGTGTGCGCACAAGCCCAAGTCCTGGTGTTAGGTGGGACGTTAAACAGCCCTAACACGACGGCCCTCCGACGAGACAGGAGATTTGCGCAGGCCCGATAAGCCGCCTAGAAAACCAATCGTTACGAACAATATAAGAGATAATGCGACTCGATATAATCGGCAAAGACCTAGGCGACGAATACAGGATCACGATTAAAAGCTTGGAACATGGAACTGCAAGTCGCTAGGTTTCGCAGGTTGCGACAGGATGATCTACGATGAAATACATCTCCGCAACTTCGACGTCGTGGCGCTGCAGGAGATTTGCTGGACAAGACAGAAAGTGTGGAAAAGCGGGCATCGAGCGGCTACCTTCTACCAAAACTGTGGCACCACCAACGAGCTGGGAACCGGCTTCATAGTGCTGGGTAAGATGCGCCATCGTGTGATTGGGTGGCAGCCAATCAACGCAAGGCTGTGCAAGCTGAGGATTAAAGGCCGCTTCTTCAACTATAGCATCATCAACGTGCACTGCCCACACGAAGGAAGACCCGACGACGAGAAAGAAGCGTTCTACGCACAGCTGGAGCAGACATACGATGGATGCCCACTGCGGGACGTCATCGGTGACATGAACGCACAGGTAGGAAGGGAGGAAATGTATAGACCGGTCATCGGACCGGATAGTCTGCACACCGTATCGAATGACAACGGCCAACGATGCATAAACTTCGCAGCCTCCCGCGGAATGGTAGTCCGAAGCACCTTCTTTCCCCGCAAAAATATTCACAAGGCCACATGGAGATAACCTAACCAAGAAACGGAAAACCAAATCGACCACGTTCTAATCGACGATAAATTCTTCTCCGACATCACGAACGTCCGCACTTACCGCAGTGCGAATATTGAATCCGACCACTACCTCGTTGCAGTATGCCTGCGCCCAAAACTCTCGACGGTGTACAACACGCGTCGAAGTCGGACGCCGCGGCTTAACATTGGGCGGCTACAAGACAGCAGACTAGCCCAAGAATACGCGCAGCAGCTGGAAGTGGCACTTCCAACGGAAGAGCAGCTAGGCGCAGCGTCTCTTGAAGATGGCTGGAGAGATATTCGATCCGCCATTGGTAGCACCGCAACCGCTGCACTTGGTACGGAGCCCCCGAATCAGAGAAACGACTGTTATGACGGCGAATGTGAGCAGTTAGTAGAAGAGAAGAATGCAGCATGGGCGAGATTGCTGCAACACCGCACGAGGGCGAACGAGGCAACATATAAACGGGCGCGGAACAGACAAAACTCGATTTTCCGAAAAGCGCCAGCAGGGAGATCGAGACCGTGAAGAGACGGATCAACTATACCGCGCTAATAGCACACGAAAGTTCTATGAGAAGTTGAACCGTTCACGTAAGGGCCAGGTGCCACAGCCTGATATCGGCACCAACATTTCAAAAGGGCGTAACTGCTTTTGTAAACAAAAGCTTCTCACGTCGCTGGTGGGTTAATTTGAGCCCACCCACGCAATCCAACACCACTGATGGAAGCATCGAATCCTCTTCTTTCATTTAATGGTGCTGGATTGCGTGGGTGAGCACAAATAAGCCCACCATAGGCGTGAGGGTTTTATGGGCGAACGCACCACCACAGATCAGGTGTTCGCCATTCGCCAAGTACTGCAGAAATGCCGCGAATACAACGTGCCCACATATCATGTATTCATCGACTTCAAAGCCGCATATGATACAATCGATCGGGACCAGCTATGGCAGCTAATGAACGAACACAGATTTCCGGATAAGTTGATCAAAGCGACGATGGATCGGGTGTTTCAGGGGCTTTCTCGAGCCCCTTCGAAACCCGCAGAGGGTTACGGCAAAGTGATGGTCTTTCGTGTCTGCTATTAAAAATCGCTTTGGAAGGGGTAATACGAAAAGCAGGGATTAACACGAGTGGGCGAGATTGCTGCAACACCGCACGAGGGCGAACGAGGCACGATATAAACAGGCGCGGAACAGACAAAACTCGATTTTCCGGAGGAAAAAGCGCCAGCAGGAAGATCGAGACCGTGAAGAGACGGAGCAAATGTACCGCGCTAATAACACACGAAAGTTCTTTGATAAGTTAAACCGTTCACGTAAGGCCCACGTGCCACAGCCTGATATGTGTAAGGACATAAACGGGAACATTCTTACGAACGAGCGTGTGGTGATCCAAAGATGGCGGCAGCACTACGAAGAACACCTGAATGGCGATATGGCAGATGAAGATGGCGGTATGGTGATGGACCTGGGAGAACGCGCGCAGGACATAATTTTAACGGCTCCGGATCTCCAGGAAATCCAGAAGGAGATTGGCCGGCTGAAGAACAACAAAGCTCCTGAAGTTGACCAACTACCAGGAGAGCTATTTAAACACGATGGTGAGGTACTGGCTAGAGCGCTGCACTGGGTCAGGAGGAAGTTTGCCGCAGGAGTGGATGGAAGGTGTCGTGTGTCCCATCTACAAAAAGGGCGATAAGCTGGATTGTAGCAACTACCGAGCAATCACATTGCTGAAGGCCGCCTACAAGGTACTCTCCCAAATTTTATGCCGTCGACTAGCACCAATTGCAAGAGAGTTCGTGGGGCAGTACCAGGCGGGTTTTATGGGCGAACGCTCCACCACGGACCAGGTGTTCGCCATTCGCCAAGTACTGCAGAAATGCCGCGAATACAACGTGCCCACAAATCATCTATTCATCGACTTCAAAGCCGCATATGATACAATCGATCGGGACCAGCTATACAGTACGAACAAAACCTGTAAATTTCCGTTCAAGTAGATGTAACAAATCTGCTCCGTGTTAAATAACATAAAGTTATAGGTTGTTTTAAATTTACGCGTGCTGGAATTTTACAGTTCTTATTTTTATTGGAAAACAAAAAAAAGAAGCAGAGCATGGGAATCGAACTTTGGTCCTCAAAGTGAGAGCCTCACTTGTTAGCCTCTCGGGTGTTTCTGCTTCAAAATATCGAGTCGCTCAAAGAGTAACAGGTCAAGCGTTTTGGTGATTCGATAATTCTTCATCAGGCTGCACGATAGCTTAAATTTACATGACACGGAAACTTCTTCGAGATGGAATCGTTTGAGACTCAGTGAGCTAAATGCAACACAGATTTCTCGCCAAAATGTTCGAACATCGTTGAGTTATAGCGATGAAATGCTGCGGCAGGACCTTCATCGTATTGGGATATCCGAATATATACATTTCGTAAACGCTTATGTGAATAAATTAGGTTCCAGCGGCGGTTTGCGTGAAATGGAATGGGGTTTGTTTTGATTTGTATTGACAACCACGTGCTCGTCCACCAAGGTTTCCGATATAATCATGTTATACAAAATTAAGTTATATTGAATTGAAATTTCAATGATTTTATCATTTACATCACAGAAACTTAAAACTATGATCTGGTACACATTATGTTACCAAATTTAACATTAAATTATGAATTTCGTCACGACTAATTTTCATAATATATAACTATGTATGGCAGCTAATGCAAGAACACGGATTTCCGGATAAACTGACACGGTTGATCAAAGCGACGATGGATCGGGGGATGTGCGTAGTTCGAGTTTCAGGGGCATTATCGAGTCCCTTCGAAACCCGCAGAGGATTACGGCAAGGTGATGGTCTTTCGTGTCTGCTATTCAACATCGCTTTGGAAGGGGTAATACGAAGAGCAGGGATTAACACGAGTGGAACAATTTTCAATAAGTCCGTCCAGCTATTTGGCTTCGCCGATGACACAGATATTATGGCAGTTACAACTTTGAGAAGATGGAGGAAACCTACATCAGACTGAAAAGGGAAGCCAAGCGGATCGGACTAGTCATCAACACGTCGAAGACGAAGTACATGATAGGAAGAGGCTCAAGAGAGGTCAATGTAAGCCTCCCACCACGAGTTTCTATCGGTGCTGACGAAATCGAGGTGGTAGATGAATTTGTGTACTTGGGCTCACTGGTGACTGCCGAAAATGATACCAGCAGAGAAATTCGGAGACGCATAGTGGCTGGAAATCGTACGCACTTTGGACTTCGCAAGACGCTCCGATCAAATAGAGTTCACCGCCGTACCAAACTGACAATCTACAAAACGCTCATTAGACCGGTAGTCCTCTACGGACACAAGACCTGGACGATGCTCGTGGAGGACCAACGCGCACTTGGAGTTTTTGAAAGGAAAATTCTGCGTACCATCTATGGTGAGGTGCAGATGGTGGACGGTACGTGAAGGAAGCGAATGAACCACGAGTGACATGAGCTGCTGGGAGAACCATCCATCGTTCACACCGCGAAAATCGGACGACTGCGATGGGCCGGGCACGTAGCCAGAATGTCGGAAAGTAACTCGGAGAAAATGGTTCTCGACAACGATCCGACGGGCACAAGAAGGCGAGATTTAGAGCCTGTTCTGGCAATTGTGTAGATTTTCGGTCATTCTACATTTAAATAAAACGAATGATATTTTTTAAATGTTCTCGCACTTAGAATTTTAAGTGGAGGCTTATTTTAAGATTTATATGCAGCTAATAAAAACTATGGTTAAGGTTAGTTGAATTTGAAGTGCATCATATGCAGCACACAAAAGGCCTGTCAAAAAGAAAAACGGTTAAAATTTGTGATACGGAAAATTGACAACAGTCAGAAGAAGAACATGGAATTACATATTAAGCCTTGAGCCGCGAAGTTGAAAATCAATCCGACGGTAAGTGTGGGTGATCAGTAACCACGGAGCTATATATGCATACAAATAATACAGTCATTAAAGTTGACTTCAAATGGAAAATGGCCCTTTTACGACCGAAATTATGCTTCACTACTTTGACATGTTGAAATAAAACATAAGTAATGCATCCCTGCATTCGTTAAGCTGAACTACTGTATCGTTGCTTGACAGTTGATGAATAAATGCATCTTTACATCGTTAAAACTGATCTAATGCAATTAGCATTTAATATGCTGATCTATGATTGATTACATGTAATAATTAATGCTTGGTGGTTACTTGGGCAATACTAAATTTCATTATATTTTACAATAACTGTATGAATCACACATTTTTTTCTTGACAGGAGCGAAACTCCGGTAAACAACCTGGTAAATAATCTATTCAGCGACTATTCTGTACTTGGACGTCGGATGTGATGCAATCGTAACCTTGTGTTTTTTAACTATCTGTGATAAACGCTAAATTGTTTATTTATATTTCAGGAACACAATACGATCACCACTGCCAGCCTATAGAAAATTCGGTTTCCCTTAATCACCATGCGATTTCCCTCCATATTAGGGACCCGTATTCCCGATGCTACTGATATTTCAGTTTTCCCGCCAATAAACATGAGGAAACGAGTCAAAAAATATCAAAAAAGAAAAAAATAATTTGAACTTCTAATTGAAAATAAATGAAAATTCAATAAATAGGTGTTAAGACTCATTTTGAATAGAATTGCAAAATATTGATATTGCTTTCTGCTATTTATTAGATTCGTGTTTAAAATTGAATGCAATACTAATGGATTTATTGCGATGCTTCCGTTTAAAATCTATATCCATATCTTATCGTGTTATAAAAGTTCTGCACGTATAATTTATCATGATTGAACGAACAGATAATTATTAGAGCCGCACATATTTTGCAAAAGGCCAATGTAACTGATCACATTATATGTGCAAAAATTATAGAAATTCATACTGAGTGTACATAAACATCAAAACAAAAATGTGGATTTATATTTTAAGAAGAATTTCATATTTTCGTGGATACCACCGTCATTGAAAAAATGTGCGTAGAAATAAATCCTGATTGTGCTCGAATTGTTGAGTTAAATCTAAAATAAAATTTCATCACCCTAGCAGCACACATGTTCCACATAGGTTACTGTAACTTATATATGACTGAATTCAGTCACAATCAAGTTGCTGCAACAATTTTTGTCTGACTTGTGCTGCTCGGGCACTTACTTTAACAAGAAATACGTACGCGTTGTTTGGTTCTCCACTGTAGCTACATATGTTATTAGCACTCGACCATTACCACAAACTGCGCGCCGGTGGCGAACCATCGACAACGCTTTTAGTAAATCTACGAAAATAGCCATAAATTTCCCCCACGACGACGATAACAACGACGAAGAAATCAGAACTTAGGAGAAGTATTGCTTGAATTACAAAATTATGCCTTACAATGCTTATAACAATTTTATACACATTTTGGTTTTTATAACTTTGATTTTCATAAGTATCCTAACTCTATATTGATAAGTTCCTCCGCTCCTTAACCAGTTATATTTTTACATTTCTATCAAAACAAATTTGGTTTTTTGATTGGAATTAAAATTAAGAAAATATAATTATCATTCTGTTGTTTATTATTTAAATGATTCTTGTTTTACACATGTTCGAATTGGGCTAATTCAAATTTGAATGCATGGCAAGGGCTGAAGTATTTCTAAGTCGAAGGTAGTCGATTCCCGTTCGGTCGTGACGTTTGCATTGACCGATTAAGAACTTTCTATGCACAGTTGGAAAATGAATATAAAAGTAGAAATATTTGTATATTTGTTACAAACTGATACAATTAATTAGAAATGAAACGATTTACTCATAATTTACAAATGTCCATACACGACATTCCCTTATTTAAGTTGATGCAATTTTATCACAACAAATTCCAGTTTCCAGAGTGGATCATTAATTTGTACAGAATGTTGTCCATACGTAGGTATACACTTTGACCGGATCGCCACTGTAGCGATGTTATGAGTGTACTCAACCATCGCCGCAAACTACGCGCTGGCGGTGAACCATCGACATCGTTTTAAGTAAATCTGCCAAAATAGCAATAAATTTCCCCATCGACGACTCGCGTACTCAATATGTTTTCGGAGGCAAGAACTTTTTTCCCTATGCACACCCGCGCCCGTAACCCACCCTTCCGTTCCACATTATAAGCGAAGCGGAAAAATCAAACCACCTCGACAGTTTAGTTTAGAGTTTTGAAATTTTTAAGGGATCTATTTTTACTCCGTGGGTAGGGCCCTGTGAATGTTGCGTGAGATGCATATCCCCCGAAGCACCGTGTTTGTGCCTTAAGATGGATACATGATTAGCTGCACTTACCTCATCGGTTGGTTTCTGGCCAGCTTTCTTCCGAAGATCGCTCACATTTAGCACATTTCCGGTGCTGACCGTGAGTTTGGCATTCTCCTTCAATAGATGCGATAGCATTTTCGTTCGATTCAGATGCTTCTTTCAGTACTCTAGATGTTTTGCGATGATGGATCGGTCCTGTACCTCAGACAGTCGAACAACACAAATCTTCAAAAGGAAGAATTCGATTTGTAGCCTCGATGTCGATGAATGACGACGATGATTTCACTTTTCACAGCCTTTTTTTTATTATTGTAACCTTGGGAGATAAGGTGGTACCATTCACAAAGCTAGATCAGCTAATACACTGTACAGAGGGATGTTTTTTTTCTAATAAGAACACTTCTGCAGTAAGGTTGCACAAACAGAACTATCACTTTTCGATATCAACTATTCAACCACAAAGCTCCGTAATGTTCCACAAATCTTATCTCCAGTAGTGAATATCGTACGTCGCGTTTCTAGGGACTCGGCAGAAGAAAGCAATGGATATAACTATTTATATAATGCCTGCAATGTGGAATGATTGAACAAAACAAACCGGTTCACTGAGCAGCGTCTTAAATACTAATTCCTAGGACTGCAAACATACTACTGACTGACTGACTATCCCCTTCGAGTAACAAATACAGAGTTCTTCGTTCTGGAAAGAGAGACTGTCTGCGTATTTGCTCTACAAGTTCTCGTGAGTATTTTTTTATCAGCTGCATCGAACACAACCAAAATGCTACATATGATGTAAAGAGAAGGATTTTCAAGAGCAGCAATATTTACAGACAACATATCGTGTGTCGATAACATACTCATCAGGAAGGTTCTCGATTGTGAATATGGATTTCGTCATACGTACATTTGGGATTGATAAGAGGATGACATACCACTTACCAATCATCATACGTAGGCATATCGCACACACAGTCAGACTGTGGTCTGAAATCTAATTCAAATTTGACCACCACGTGCTCAACCACCGAGTCTATTCATTTAGCTACAAATACTGCTGTTACGGGTTTAGCTTACGATACGACAGATTTACTATTTCGACACCAACATTTCAAAAAGGCGAAACTTGTTTTTGTTAACAAAAGTTTCTCCCGTCGCTGGTGGGCTAATTTGTGTCCACCAACACAATCCAGCCCCTTTTAATGAAAGAAGAGAATTCACATGAGAAACACTTGTTTGCAAATGCAGTATCGCCCTTTTGAAATGTTGGAGCCAATTTGTGGCAATCCACCATGCTCTGTAGTATGGGTTATACGATAATTCTGTTTGTCATCTACACAGTCGACAGCGAAATGTCATGAATGAACTTGACAGACTGTGTCGACCTGCGCCATAAAGATACGACTTGTAGGTTTTAGTTGTTTGCAAGTCGATGTCTATCGCAGGCAACATTTAACCTTATTATCGGGTCCAGCTTACAGATTGAAAGTTTATTATGACATCAAATGTTGGAAAATTGAATTTCAAAAAAGTAGCTTGAAATTTTACAGATTCTTAGCTCTTAGATGACTTTATAATTTGAGTACAAGTTGATGGCCAGACCAGTAGTGATGGGTCACGGTTAGTCGAAGACTATAGCATGCTTCTCTTGGATGATTTTGTTCTTATTTTGAACTATTCAGACGTTACTTTCGCTCCAGTAAGCTGAGCACTAAAAAAATGCTTTCCTGTTTTCTTCTCTTAAAAATTAGTTGATTTTATGCATTTGTTGATTTTTGATTTACAATCGCAAAATACATGGGTTGAAGGAGAGGGGCAAATTAACACGATCACTGGTGGAGTTAAATTGAACGGGAAAATGTTCAATGAAATTTAAATATAAACGCCAAATTTGTCCTGAAAAACTGATTTTTCGCCAATTTTGATAAATTTTGGAGAAGCTTGCGAAAGAATTTCTGAAAAAATGATGAAAGAATTCCTAGAGGAATTTTCGAAGGAAACTTTTACTTTTACTCATTGGAAATGTCAGACGGTCTATAAAAAAATTTCTCGACAGTTTGTGAAACCCCCTCAAAAGATAAAAATAATCCATACAAGCTGGCCTCGTCATACCGCACGGCTAAGGAGGGCCTCCAATGATATTATTGATACTTTATTCAAAGTTATAGATCATGAGGCCAGCTTGTATGGATTATTTTCATCTTTTGAGGGGGTTTCACAAACTGTCGAGAAAGTTTATAGATCATCTGACGTTTCCAATGGGCAAAGTAAAAGTTTCCTTCGAAAATTCCTCTAGGAATTCTTTCATCATTTTTCCAGAAATTCTTCCGCAAGCTTCTCCAAAATTTATCAAAAAAATTGGCAAAAAATCAATTTTCAGGACAAATATGGCGTTTATATTTAAATTTCATTGAAAATTTCCCCGTTAAATTGAACGGTCTATAACTTTAAATAAATGTTTTTTTTTTTTTTTTTAACTAGTTTTATTTGCTAATTATCTAATACATGCATTCATCTCTTAGACTAGGTGTTCCGTGTTTTCTTAACACTATCATCCTTATTTGCTATGTTACGCTTTTAGTTGTTATTAATACATTTCAATTGCCTCTGGCAGTTAGAATTTTTCCTCTGGTTAAATTGAACCATGTAGGAATTACAATGTTTTCAACTTAAACTAATCTTAACCTATTTTATACTAATGGTACAAGGAGTTAATCATTGCAATAGAAGATTGCAACGATTTTTGTCTAAAATTGGAAATTATTTTGTTGGACATTTGTTGCAATGTCTCAATATTAGAAATTCTATGAAGTTCATTGGTACTATACCACGGAGGCAACTTCATAATCATTTTCAGAATTTTATTTTGAATCCTCTGAAGTGCCTTCTTTCTAGTATTGCAGTAACTAGTCCATATTGGCTTGGCACAGCATACAACATGGCAGGTCTAAAAATTTGTTTGTAAATCAAAAGTTTGTTCTTAAGACAAAGTTTTGATTTTCTGTTTATAAGTGGATATAGACACTTAATATATTTGTTACATTTGGCTTGAAGGCCTTCAATGTGATTTTTAAAAGTTAATTTTTGATCTAGCAGTCCTAAATATTTAGCTTCGCTAGACCAATTAATTGGAACCCCATTCATAGTGACAATATGTCTGCTAGAAGGTTTCAAATAAGAAGCTCTCGGCTTATGTGGGAAAATTATAAGCTGAGTTTTGGAAGCATTCGGGGAAATTTTCCATTTTCGCAAGTAAGTGGAGAAAATGTCCAAACTTTTTTGCAATCTACTACAAATGACACGAAGGCTTCGCCCTTTGGCTGAGAGACCTGTGTCATCTGCAAACAAAGATTTTTGACACCATATGGTGGTAAATCAGGTAAGTCAGAAGTAAAAATGTTATACAATATGGGCCCCAGTATGCTGCCTTGGGGAACACCAGCTCTAACAGGTAATCTATCAGATTTAGAATTCTGGTAGTTTACCTGCAGTGAGCGATCTGATAAATAATTTTGGATCAGTTTAATAATGTACAGAGGAAAATTAAAATTCATCAATTTTACAATTAAACCTTCATGCCAAACACTGTCAAATGCTTTCTCTATATCAAGAAGAGCAAGTCCAGTCGAATATCCTTCAGATTTGTTGAGCCGAATTAAATTCGTTACTCTTAATAACTGATGGGTGGTTGAATGCCCATGGCGAAAACCAAATTGCTCATCAGCAAAAATAGAATTGTCATTAATATGAACCATCATTCTATTTAAAATAATCTTTTCAAACAATTTGCTTATTGAAGAAAGCAAACTGATTGGGCGATAACTAGAAGCCTCAGCTGGATTTTTGTCCGGCTTCAAAATTAGAACAACTTTGGCGTTTTTCCATTTATCTGGGAAGTGTGCCAATTGAAAACATTTGTTAAATAAATTAACCAAAAAGGATAAAGAGCTCTCAGGAAGTTTTTTGATAAGTATGTAGCAAATATCATCATCACCCGGGGCTTTCATATTTTTAAATTTTCTAGTAATAGATCTCACTTCATCCAAATTAGTTCCCAACGAAGGGTCAAAAACATTATCTTGGTTGAGAATGTCTTCCAAGCTTCGTGTAACCTGATCCTCAATTGGACTAGTGAGACCTAGACTAAAATTATGGGCACTCTCGAACTGTTGAGCATGTTTTTGAGCCTTTTCGCCATTTGTTAATAAAATTTTATTTCCCTCTTTAAGCGCTGGAATTGGCTTTTGAGGTTTTTTAAGAATTTTCGTTAATTTCCAAAAGGGTTTCGAACTGGGATCCAACTTCGAGACATTATTCTCAAAGTTGGTATTTCTCAGAATAGCGAAACGTTTTTTAATTTCATTTTGCAAATCTCTAACTTTCAACGCGGGATCGCGAGTTCTTTTTATATTGCCGTCGCCTCACATTTTAAGACGGATCAGTAGCTGAAGATCGTCGTCAATAATAATGGAGTTGAATTTAATTTCACATTTAGGAATTGCAATGCCTCTGGCTTCGACAATTAAATTTGTCAAAGATACGAGAGCATTATCGATATCACTTTTGGTATCGAGAGGAATATCAACATCAAAATTCCTATCAATATACGTTTTATATAAATCCCAATCAGCTCTATGATAATTGAAAGTAGAGCTGATTGGATTATAAATGGCTTCTCGTGAGATTTCAAATGTCACAGGAAGGTGATCAGAGTCAAAGTCAGCATGAGTTACCAATTGGCCACACAGCTGACTTGAATCCGTTAAAACTAAATCAATTGTAGAAGGATTTCGACCGGAAGAAAAACAAGTAGGGCCATTGGGATATTGAATAGTATAATATCCCGCAGAACAATCTTCAAATAAAATTTTGCCGTTGGAATTGCTTTGAGCATTATTCCATGAACGGTGTTTGGCATTGAAGTCACCAATTACGAAGAATTTTGATTTGTTGCGAGTCAGAATTTGAAGATCAGGGGTGGCATTGCGCATCTCGATTCGAACGTAATACTATCGAGTCGAACATCTTTGGCATTACGGCTTTCGATTCGATCTCGAAAACGATTCATCGTTCGAGTATGCTCGATGAGGTACAAGAATATTGAGATGTTTTGGCATTATGGATACTCGATAGCACACTGGAAAACGACTCAAGTCGAATGAAAAACACTCGTCACCTTTATATCTTTCGAATGTTGTTCGAGAGCCATTTCTTGCTGAAAGTTTTAATTGTATTTGTTATTATTTCTCTACGGGAAGAGAATAAATGTTTTATTATTGTATCTTGAAGGAAAGAATGTCATTAGTATACCTACTTTTATAGTTTCTAGACAATATGCAATCTCTAATTATCCCGAAATCCGCGTAAAAACAACTTCAACTAAAATCTTTTTTTTTGCGGCTTTCACGTATTTCATGCCGATTTCAATAAACCGCATGAAAAATCGATAGGGAAAATCTGCGTAAAAACGTGTATATTCGTGTGTACGTAAAATAGTTGAGTTAAATAAAAAAACGCGTAAGAGATAACTTAAGTGCATTTAACTAAAACACATGGAAACATCAAAGTAATTTATTTTCGAATCCTTCTTTAGCTCAAAATTGGATCTGTGGCATAAACTCGAATAAACATAAAATTTATAATTTGTGTCGTAACAATATCTCAATTTACAAAACATATCGTATAGGCATAATGTTTTAATCGGTTGCAACTGCTCAATAAATAATATTCCTTTTTATAGTCATTGAGCACAATTTGCTTGTTTATAAATTAACTGCCAATTCATGCCCTGAAGGATGCCTTTCCAACAGGCAACATGCTACACGCAGATGAAATTACTCTTATTCTCTCTATTTACTCACATTCGCCATACGCTGGAGGTTGTCTCTCCAGCGGGCGGCATACGAAACACGGAGACAGCTATCTCTTATTCTCTCTGTTTACATTTCGTTTGACAGAACATACTCGTTTGAGCTAGTACTTACAGCACCATTCGAAATCTTGTACTGCGACTGAATGAAGTCGAACGAAATACATAATGCCGCAATTTTTTCGAAACGAATGCAAAAACGTACGAATCGAGTGATTCGATTCGAGATACACAATGCCACCCCAGCTTTTAACAAATTCTTTTGCTGCCCGTTGCATTGAAAAGGCAAATAGGCTGCAATGAAGGAAAATTGACCAAAATTTGTTTCAACAGAAACTCCCAAGGTTTCAAAAACTTTGGTTTCGAACGAAGAAAATAATTTATGTTTGATACGTCTATTAATGACAATATGGCGACCCCACCACAGGCGCTGTCAAGACGATCATTTCTGTAGATAAAATAATTTGGATCTCTTTTAATGGAGAGTCCGGGCTTTAAATAAGTTTCTGTTATAATGGCAATATGCACATTATGAACTGTTAAGAAGTTGAATAATTCATCTTCCTTACCCTTTAGAGAGCGGGCATTCCAATTTAGAACTTTCACACAATTATTTAGATCCATTAAAACGGAGTCCGATAACAATTTTTTGTGTGTACTTTATACCAACCTGAACAGCTTCTGGTATGGTATTTGCTTTGAACATTGCATCAATCATGTGATGCAATTGTTCAGTTAAAAAATCAAAATCGGAAGCATTCATGCTACCTGAATCGGCAACATGACCATTATTTTCCGTTGGGACATGGGTATAAACCTCATTTTGAGAAGAGAAATTTTGTCTACCAGCAGCGATGTTTGCATACGTAGGTACATTCGAAAAATTGGAATTTACTGAATTGCTTGCTACCCGTTGACGAGCGGCAAAATTTGTTTGTGAATTGTGGTGGGTATGGATTGCTCGACCGGTATCTGGTTTCGAAATTTGAGCGTTTGAAAAATTTCTACCCGTCGAATCTGGGATCCGATTGGAATTTCCCGTCATCAATTTTGCACAGGAATTCAAAACTTTTTTGCGTGAAGGGCATTCCCAGAAATTGGATTTATGATTGCCCCCACAATTTGCACATTTAAATTTATTGAATCTTCTCTCACAGGACATGCGTCCTTGGCGTGAGAGGTTCCACCACAAATCATGCATTTAGCATCCATGTGACAATGTTTGGTTCCATGACCCCACTTTTGGCACTTACGGCACTGGGTGGGGTTTGAAATTTCCCCAGGCCTGCGGAAATGTTCCCATGTAACACGGACATGGGACATAATACAGGCCTTTTCCAAACTTTCATATTATTTAGTTCACTTTTGTTAAAATGAACTAAATAAAATTCTTGAGAAATGCCCTCTGGGAAGTACCAGAGTGGGATTTCTTTTTTCATCTTAATTACTTGGACTGGTGAAAATACAAGTAATTGAGAAATTTCAATTTTAATCTCATCCAGTGATTTATCATCACTTGGGAGACCTTTCAAGACGACTTTGAACAATCGCTCAGTTTTGTCGTCGTATGTGAAGAATTTATGGCGCTTCTCAGTTAAATATTGAAGAAGACGTTTGCGATCGTCAAAGGATCCCGGCAAAACGCGGCAGTCACCATTCCTAGCAATCTGAAATGAAACCTTGATCCCCTGAAGGTTACTCAAAATCTCATTCCGGAAGCCAGAAAACTCGGCAACAGATACCACAATTGGCGGAATCCTTTGCTTTTTCGCATGAATCGAATCACCTGGGCTAGAGGTATATTCGATTTGCTCAATTTCATCATTAATCAAATCGATTGGTCAATTGATTGGAGATTGTTTAGTTCGATTGGAGAAGAATTATTTCCGATATTAGAGTTAGAAGGAATATCTGAATTCTCCAGCTTCCTTCTATTTTTTCCGCGCTTTGGCAGGACGGTCTTGAAACCTTGTTTCTTAGAAGGAAGTGGAGAATTCAGAGACTCACCCTTCCTCTTGTTTTTATTAATGCTCATTGTTGAGCGTGGAGACGCGACCTTCTAAGATTTTTTTTTCCCAGAACGGTGTCCCTGCAGGATTACCACCGCTTGCCGGAATTTTACTTCCGTAAACGGGTCCAACGTAGAACGAAGGCACGGGTTCAAGCAAAGATCGTAACGGGATCAGTGGGTACAAATAGCGCTAAGAAGCACCGTTGAAATTAAAATAGCTACGGGTAGTATTAAAAACTTCCTTCCGCAAAGAGAGAAATAACCGCACAGCACGAAAGCACGATGCGGTCTGTTGAATAAATGTATCAATAATATCATTGGAGGCCCTCCTTAGCCGGCCGGTAAGACGCGCGGCTACAAAGCAAGACCATGCTGAGGGTGGCTGGGTTCGATTCCCGGTGCCGGTCTAGGCAATTTTCGGATTTGAAATTGTCTCGACTTCCCTGGGCATAAAAGTATCATCGTGCTAGCCTCATGATATACGAATGCAAAAATGGTAACTTGTCTTAGAAACCTCGCAGTTAAAAACTGTGGAAGTGCTTAATGAACAATAATCTGTGAGGCGGCTCTGTCCCAGTATGGGGATGTAATGCCAATAAGAAGAAGAAGATCAATAATATCATACAATTGAATATATATTGTACATTTTTGGATCGTTTTTCCGATCTATGAGCCAAAAAATGTTTTGCCATCTTGGAAGGAATACCTGGAGAAATTTTAGAAGGAATCCTAGAAAAAAATCCCAAAACAAATTTCCAAAGCAGTTCCTGGAGAATTCTAGGAATTCCTTCGAAAATTCCTTTAGGAATATATGGTCTAACTAAAGAAGTTTTCAAAGGAGTTCTTAGAGGAACTCCTAAAGAAATTTCTGGATGAATAATCAAAGGAATTTTCGGAGGATCTAAGGAAGGAATCACTAAAGGAGTGTCCAAATGAATTCTTTCCGGATTGTTTTAAATTATTCCTGGAGGAATATCAAAAGGAACTTCAGGAAGAATGGCTGAAAGAGGATCGTTAAGAATTTTCGAAAAAAAATAAAGGAATTTGTGAAGGATCTGCTAATGGAATTTCCGAAAGAATTACTAAGGGAATTTTCAAAAGAATTTTTGAAGGTATCCTCCAACAAATTCATAAAATAATTTTAGAAGAATTCCTTAAAGGAATTAAGGCACAGTGGGGCAAGTGGATAACGGAAATCGTATAGTTCATGTTCATCAAGTCATAAAATTGATCATATTTATGACATAACGAATCATCTATCCAATCTTAATATGCCTGCGAACAATATTTTTGAAAAATATTTTTAGGATACAAAATATTTAGAAAACCAAAAATTTGTATGAATTTTTCACTTGTTTCACATTCATAGTCGGAAAATTTTCACTTGTCCCACCCGTGGTAAAAAAACAGACAAAGCCATAATTTTCTTCTTCTTTTTTTGCAATTCCTGATCATAATATCTAGTTTACAGTTCGTCTTTCAGTGATAAAACGGCCTACTTTTCCATACAAATTGGTGCTTTAATAACCATTATGCAACTCAAATGGGCTGCATAATAGTAGTTTGTGCAACTAGTTGCAAAAAGATGATTTTTTCAGCACGATTTGTACGTTTATCCAACGAGGCTTGCCGAAGAATATGTGTTCCAAATTTGGCTGAATTCGGCTAACGGAGATCAGAACTTACACTGAGGTGATTGAGAGCTGAACAATGCCCCAGTCCCTCCATAACCTTCCCGTTTTCATAATATCTTCATCTTCTTTAGAAAAAGAATGTGTTCCAAACTTGGTTGAAAACGGTCAAGGGGTTCAAAAGTTATGCTGGAACATACACACAAACATACAAACATTGAGTTATATATAGGGGAAGTGCACCGGTTTTGGCCAACCCTGGAAAATACATATTCTTCCAAAATAATCGATCAGTTGAAAGCAGCGTTGAACCTATCTTTATATATATATATATATATATATATATATATATATATATATATATATATATATATATATATATATATATATATATATATATCTTTTGATGGAATTAATGAAACCCTCACGAATTTTTTTTTGGAGTTATTCGCAAAATTAGCTAAATTAGGAATATGGCCAAAACCGGCACAGTTCCCCTATCAGAACATAAGTGATTAATCATAGATTTAATCACGATAATGGTTTATTTAATCATTACTTATTAATCATAATCATAGAATTTCACATTTAACCATTAATCACTAATATTCATAATAGTTTTGAGTTTTTTCATTTATCATCAATTTTAATCATTGCATATCTCGCTTTTATTCATTAATCTTTAATCATAATCATATAATGTTTATACCTTTTAAACCAATTTGGAATAAAGGTTACTTGATCAGTGTGTCAACATTTAATCACGATCGGTAATCGTTAATCTTACTCCAACGATTTTTTCATTTTTTCATATTCGTTAATCATTGTCAAAAATGAATTTAATCGTTAATCATTATCAGTCATCATTATCAAAAATGAATAAATCATTAATCATAATCTTTAATCATAGAGTTTAATGATTTAATCATAACAAATTTAATCATTCGTTGGAAGCTTTATGCGTTAACGCTATATATCAGATAGATTTATATGCCCCTTCTACCTTTTCACTAAACATCCTTCAAAAATAGAGAATATGTGTACCAAATCTGGTTGGAATCGATCCTGGAGGTTGGGAGTTACACTGAATTTCCCCTTCCCTCTTATCCTCCCTTTTTTCCCAATAACCATTCTTCTCCTTAGGATAGAGAATGTGTGTACCAAAGTTGGTTGAAATCGGTACAGGGGTTCAGAAGTAGCTAGCGAACATACCCCAAGTATCACACGCAACATCTTCCAAAAAGCACCTTGTTTCTATTCAGTTTCATTAAAAGCATTGGCAAAACATCAAAGTACGCAAAAGTTGCATCAAGATGTCAAACACGTTCGAATTGTGATCAATGTTTCATCAACATTTCAATACAGTACGCGTTTGACATTTGGAAACAAGCAACCAAAGAATTCTGCACTGCATGTTGCATACACGAAACAAAATCATTAAGTTGCATATTTTTACCACGTAACTTCGACGCGTCTTTCAAAATTGAATTGTTTGTTTAAAATAAGTTACAGATAAGTTGAATGTATCTTCAATTTGATTTAGCATTGTTCAACGTTTTGACAACTCACATTTTATTCCGGTCATGGTGCAATCAAGTAACAGGAAACTCGAGTACAAAACATTTATAATCGTATGGTTTTTATGGTGAGTCAACATGCAGTTCCTTCGAAGTGTTAAATGGTGCTGAGGTAGAGTGAAGGGCTATCAATCCCAACCATAAATCGAATCCAGTTTTTTTATTTTTATTTTATTTTTTGACGTAAACTACGTCTAAGGGTAAGACAGGGTGTAAAATGAAAATTTCAAAATTGGGGACCGTCACGAAATCATGTAATACAGGGTGTAAAATGAAAATTTCAAAATTGAGGACCGTCACGAAATCATGTAAGATTTGTAACATTAATAGTTCTTTTATCCTTTAATGGATCTTAAAGATTTATATATCAATCAATTCGCAAACTCTCTACCAATTTGCCAATAGTATTGAAATCAACGCTAAACTATTGAAAATTTTAGTTCTTTAATGGATCATGTTTCTTCTGTACAGCGCGCTCCAATTCTTGGTAATTGCCTACTTTTAGGGTATTATCAATTATTGAATTGGGGTGTATGAATGGGGTGGTCCAGCTGCTAGACAGCGGGGTCTTTACTCCCTCTCAGCGTGGGAGGTGCTGCTAAAGCTGGGTAGTAGTGTCGGTGGGATGGTTCCTTCTCTTCTATATAGAGCGGAATAATTCTAGACCAACATTTGAAAAGGGCGTAATAGCCAAAATTTATTCCTTCTGATTCTTCGTCTACATATAAAGCTATATATGTGGACAAAGAATCCGTAGAAATAAATTTTGGCTGTTACGCCCTTTTCAAATGTTGGTCTAGAATTGATTTAGTTTAATATATTTGATTTTACGTAGTTTACGTCGAGACACGACTTGTAAACAACCCCATTTTTTCGGCATTAGTATTTTGCAATATTATTATTTAAATTTTACTGCAATCGAATGATGTTTCCGTAGGCGCTTTTTAGATTGCAATAGAGTTATATTTGATGGCACATGCGGAAAGATGGTTTCTTTCCGATTGCAACACAGTGAAATGTTCAGTAGTGAAACAAATTGTGCTGCTTGGGACATACATACAAACATTTTTGTACGATTTTTGTACGAGGTACGGTGTACGAATCTAAATACAGTAATGACCCGATTTTGTCACTTCCCGATTTTGTCTACCCCCGATTTAATCACGTTTTCGACCCGATTTTATCACGTCCCGATTTTGTCACCCCAAAATTTTTTGAAATTTTTAGTCATTCTTTTTATTTTCGTAAATAATACCGCAAACAACGTTGATTTCCATGAAATAACTTTCACCGCCAGTAGTTTATTATGAATGACTTCTGAGTACCTGGGAAGGATTCTGTAAGCATTTTCGACAAGAAATAACTGGTACCGTTCATGCATTTTGCCTCTCCAAGGCATAAAATGATTTATATTTGTAAAATGAATTAAAAAATTTAAAATATTTTTTTTTCCGATTTTGTCACATACCCTGTTTTATCACCCCAAAATTCACCAGGGGGGTGATAAAATCGGGATATTACTGTATAAATTTTAAACGTGAATCTGTACATTTGTTGGGATCTCAAAACGTTCACTAACTACGTAACGGGAGACCAAGCGTTATGATTCATACAAAAATATCAATTCTTCTATACAAAAAGTATTACGAGGGGCAACGAAGAGTGTCTGAACCTGCCAAAATTTTCGTTACGTAATTTGTGACCGGTCCCTTACAAAACCTTGATCTCGCCTGATTGGTTAAAATTTGGTCACGAAAAAACCCTCTGGCAATAATAGAACAAAACCTGCCAAAGCCGTATTTTCCCCTACATACAAACATTTTATTAAATGCCCCTCCTCGAGTCATTAGTATCTTTCGATGGCTAACTTAGTTAATAAGGGTAACATGATTTCGATTCTACAGTGGAACTGTCGAAGTATTCTTCTAAAATTAGATATTTTCAAATTTTTAGTTAACAAATTACAATGCGATGCTTTTGCTTTATGTGAAACTTGGCTAGCACCAGATGTGAACCTTCATTTTCCTGATTTCAACATAATCCGCCGCGATCGGGCAAATCGATATGGATGGGTGCTTTTAGGGATCAAAAAACAGCACTCATTCTATAGAGTCGATCTTGCGCCAATGTTTGGCACCGAAGCTGTTGCATGTCAGGTGACTATTCGAGGAAAAAGACCTCAGTATCGCCTCGATATATCTTCCTCCAAACACCGCGATATCTCGTAGAGATCTCTCGCACATCTGCTCGGTTATGTCCGAGCCACGGTTGCTCTAAGGAGATTTTAACTCCCACGGAACAGGCTGGGGGGGACTGTACGACGACAACCGACAATAATATACGACCCCTGCGACGACTTTAATATGTCATTTTTGAATACAGGAGAAGTTACACGAGTGACTCCTCAAGCAAGAGATAGCCGTCTATTCTATATCTTTCCATTTGTTCGAGCTCATTATCGTTGGACTGTACTTGGAAGGTGGTCCAAGATCCCCATGGTAGTGATCATTTGCCGATCGAAGTCTCGAATGGACGTAATCAATCTGGCGTAATGTCGATAGAAGCACTTCCACCGCGAGAAGAGTACGAGTTTCTATCACAGTTGATCCTTGACAGTGCTCTTCAGGCACAAAGCCGGCCAGTGCCAGGAGCTTCGGTTCGTAGGAAACCACCCAGTCCGCGGTGGGATGTCGAGTGTACACAACTTTATCGCAAGAAATCCGCCACTTTGAAGAACGATCGAACCGTGTTTTCGAAATTTTTCGAAAACACGGTTCGATCGTTCTTCACAAACGGTACATCGCGCTCGAGATCCAGTTCAAGAAACCGGTCAAAGTAAAGAAACGTGATTATTGGCGCACTTTTGTTGAAGGTTTATCGCGCGAGACTTCAATGAAAACTCTGTGGACCGTGGGGAGAAGAATGCGCAACGCGTCGTCCGTAAATGAAGATCGTGAAAGCTCGTCGCGGTGGATACTTGACTTCGCAAAGAAAGTTTGTCCGGATTCGGTGCCGGTGAAACAAGAGCTACGTGATGCTTTTGCTGACAGGGATGATATGGATCGCCCCTTTTCGATTATTGAATTCTCGCTTGCTCTCCTTTCATGTAACAATTCCGCTCCAGGGATGGATAGAATCAGGTTCAATTTGCTTTAAAACCTCCCAGACGTCGCGAAGAGGCGCTTATTGAGCCTGTTCAACAAGTTTCTGGAGTGCAACATTGTTCCGGATGATTGGAGGCAAGTGAGGGTGATAGCCATCCAGAAGCCCGGAAAACCCGCGTCGGATTATAATTCGTATCGCCCCATCGCGATGCTGTCATGTCTTCGGAAGTTGTTGGAGAAGATGATTCTCTTCCGGCTAGACAAATAGGTTGAATCGAATAGTTTTTTGTCAGATACATAATTTGGTTTCTGCAGGGGCAAAGGAACGAACGACTGTCTTGCGTTGCTTTCTTCAGAAATTAAGCTTACTTTCGTTAAGAAAATTGCAAATGGGCTCAGTTTTTTGCACATTAAAGGGGGCTTTTGATTGCGTTGATGTCTTATCCGACAAACTCCACTCGTGTGGACTTTCACCAATTTTAAATAATTATTTGTACAATTTGTTGTCAGAGAAGCGTATAAGTTTTTCTCATGGTGACTCGGCAACTTCACGAATTAGCTACATGTGTCTCTCCCAGGGTTCATGTTTAAGTCCCCTTCTTTACAATTTTTACGTCAGAGACATTGACGAATGTCTCATGCCAAATTGCTCGTTAATGCAGCTTGCAGACGATTGTGTTGTATCCGTTTCGGGGCCAACCGCAGTTGATCTGCAAGGACCGTTGCAAGATACTCTGGACAATTTGTCCGTTTGGGCTACGAAGCTGGGTATCGAATTCTTTCCGGAGAAAACTGAGATGGTTGTCTTTTCAAAAAAACATAAGCAAGGAAAGTTCCCGCTCCAAATGATGGGTAAGACAATCAATCATAGCATGTCTTCTAAATACCTCGGGGTCTGGTTCGACTCGAAATGTACCTTCGGGAAGCACACACAAAAATGCCAGAAACGAATCAACTTCATGCGATCAATAACCGGAACATGGTGGGGTGCGCATATCGAAGATCTTATGACGTTGTATAGAACAACCATTTTGTCGGTCCTCGAATACGGTAGTTTCTGCTTCCAGTCCGCGGCTAAAACACACATGCTGAAGCTTCAACGGATTCAGTACCGCTGTCTCCGTATCGCGTTAGGATATATGAATTCGACACATACAATGAGCTTGGAAGTACTTGCGGGAGTACTGCCACTAACAGATCGTTTCGCGGAATTATCGCTCCGGTTCCTCATCCGCTGTGAGGTTCTCAATCCATTGGTCATTGACAACTTCGAGAAGCTGCTCGAACAAAACCCTCAATCTCGATTCATGAGTATTTACCACTGGTACATGACGCTGGAGGTAAGCCCATCTTTGGTTGACACCAATCCTTCTAACTTCTTAGACTCTTACAGTTTCTCTGTTACTTTTGATCTGTCCATGAAGCAGGAGGTTCATGGAATACCAGACTTCCTTTGTGCGAAGGTCATACCTCCATTATTTGCAAGCAAATACGGGCACGCCAGTGAGGAGAGAAGCTTTTTCACAGACGGGTAAAAAATGGATGACATGACTCCACTGGTTTCGGTGTTTTCAACGTTTTCCATAGCGCCTACTTTAAGCTCAAAGAGCCTTGTTCCCCCTAGTAACATTTTGGTTTTATGCTGGTTTTATAACACTCTTGAAGAGTAATTTATGGTCTTCAAGAGAGTCATAAAACTTAAAATGTTACTTGGGCCGTGTATACTGCTGAGCTAGCAGCTATACACTATTCACTCGAGCAAATCGCATCCACTTTTTCATCTTCACCGTCAGTCTAAGTTCCTTGGAGGCTGTTCGGTCAATGAAACCGGTAAAGCACTCAGCGTATCTTCTGAATGGGATACGGAAAGCTTTAAGTGCCTTATCACAACGGTCTTACACAATCACCATGGCTTGGGTCCCTTCTCACTGCTCGATCCCGGGAAATGAGAAAGCGGACTCTTTGGCTAAGGTGGGCGCTATGGAAGGTGATATTTACGATCGGAAAATCACTTTCGATGAATTTTTCACATTAGTTCGTTGGGGAGTTGGGTAGATGACTGTATTCAATTCGCCCGCAGGTGTCGAAGCGTCCATGGTTCAAAAAATTGAATATGGGACGAGACTTCATTCGAACCATGTGTCGTCTAATGTCCAATCACTACACTCTAAATGCACATCTTTTCAGAGTGGGGCTCTCGGAAGGAAATCTCTGTGTTTGCGGCGAGGATTATCAGGACATCGATCATGTCGTGTGGGCGTGCGAGGAGCATCGTGGCCCCAGATCTGCGCTAACTGAACATCTCCGGGTCCGAGGAAAACAACCAAAGCCTATTAGGGAAGTGTTGTCGGGCCTTGATCTCGAGTACATGTCCCTGGTCCACCAATTTTTGAAAGTTGCTGATGTAAAACTGAAATCATTGTCTGCTTATTCCCTTGTCTGTCGTACCCCATATCGAATGTCTTCCTCTTGTTGTACATTTCAATGTCTGTCGTTAATCCCACCCGTATGTCTTTCTCTCGTCGTTGTCTTAACAATTTTTAAACATTTAAACTTGACGTGATAAATATTTTTTATTTTACATACCCGCGCGTTCTCCTCGCGTTCAACTTTACCTCGCCGTGCTTATCTTTTAAATATTTTGACCTGACCCGCGCGCATTTCGCGTTTAATTGTGCCATGAAGTGTGGAATAAGAAATTGTGCGCAAAGTGACAATCACTTTTTATGGCGCTGTTATGGATCCTGCAAACGCACCTTTCATGCAGCATGCATAGGCGTCCAAAGGAGTCACGAAGAAGTGCTACGCACTTTTATGCTGCCTCTCTGTAATGATTGCCAAGAAAAGTTCGCGCAAGAACTCAATCTAAATAAATTATCAATGTCTCTGAAAAACATTTCTGAGAACATTGAACACACATTAGTGGCAAATCATAAGGTGCTCACAAATGTTGAGACGTTGAACAACACACACGATGAGGCGATTGCTCACGTCGAAACAATGCTTACCAACATTGAGCGGGGCGTCATCAATGCCACCAACAACAACAGAGCATACGCTACAGAAATTAAAAACAAGCTATCAGCATTTTTGGACACACCTTCTCCGGACGACCTCATAGTAGAAAAGGCGGTTAAATCAGCTACAGCAGCAGCAGTGGAGGCGATGGAAACAACAACAATTTCAATGGGCCTTATTCCACAACTAATAAATGACCTCAGAAGCGACCTGGTGCCATCTTCCCTAGTCTTCACTGAATCAAAAAAATTGGATGAATTATTGGATGAAGTGAAACATGTTTCTGCTGCTGTTTCCAACTTAAGTAACAGTGCAGAAATAAATTTACCTCCTTTACACAACACTTTGGCAGATGAGCTATATGACCTTTCGACTACTGAGCTGTCTCAACAACAACAAGAACTGCATCAACACCAACAACATCAACAACAAGAACAGCAACAACAATCTTTCCAAGACTCCAATGAACGGCAAAAGGCATCAGAACATCTACAACAACAACAAAATCAACAATCCCAGGAAGACGTGACCAATAATGCAATCATGGACCTGTTTGCTGAGCGTCGAGCCAAATTCTCTAAATTGAGCAACGAAGCTCAATCGAAAAAAGACCTTTCCTCCGCTGGTTGGCGAATGCTGGGAAATAAATGGTATTGGAGGCCAGACTGGTCGACATACGACAAGAAGCTGAATAGGCAAAAGCTTCAAGAAAAAGCCGTTGATAAGGCTAGACAATGAATGAAACGAAGAAAACAACAATCCGTTCGTATTAGCAACAAACCACCTGCAACTTTCAAAGATCATACTCAAGGACACATGGGTAAAGACAAGGAACTACTTGCTATTGCTAAAGTTAAATTTGCCGGTCCACCCTCTATCACCGACCATCCTATCCCTGGTCTATCGGTCCCAAAACTAATTAATTTTAGAAAGGGTGAAACTATCAACCCATATCGAGCAGAACCACCTATTCAAAAAGAACAACATCAACCAGAAAACTATCAACAGTCACAAAGCCAACAACAACAGCAACAGCCAGCACAACTTTCTTGCAGCAGTGAAAGCCGACTTCAAATGGATATCGAGCACCCTCCTCTGCTGGACACAATGCGACCACCTATAGTAAGACTCACAGAGCAATCTGCGTCTGGTGATCGACGTTTTTTAAAAGCACGACTACGGGACCCAAAAATTATGGACATTGTGCGTATGTTCCTGTCATACTTGCACGACCAGCCACCTACAGTATGCATTCGTGGAACCACCAAAACCAGCGCCACTGCAATGCTATAGCAATGACGCACTCTCCGGAAGTAACATTAACAAGTGAAGATAACACGCTACATGAAACATCAGAAGAGGTAAATATTTCGTCGACCGTCATACTTCCAAAAACTTCTTCTCAGAAACAGAATTCGACTGAAGTTCTAATTTATTGTCAGAATTTCAATCGAATGAAAAGCCCAGCCAAAATGAAGGATATATTTAAAAATTTATTAAGCTCATCCTTTTCGATTATTCTGGCAACTGAAACAAGCTGGGATGAAAGCGTTAGGAGTGAAGAAATTTTTGGAAGTAACTTTAATGTATTTAGAGATGACATGAGTTTTCTAAAGTCTCAGAAAAAGTCCGGTGGTGGTGTTCTAATAGCTTTTTCAGCAAACTTTAATTCAGAAATCATCACAACAAATAAATTCAATGAATTTGAGCATGTCTGGGTAAAAACCCATATAGCTGGAGAAATGCATATATTCGCATCAGTATATTTCCCACCTAATCATGCTTGTAAGCACAACTATGAATCTTTTTTTGAGTGCGCTGAACAAATACTATCAGAACATCCACCGGAGGTTAAAGTTCACATCTATGGGGACTTCAACCAACGCAATGCTGACTTTATTCTAGACTCAGAAAACGAATGTATCCTACTGCCAGTCGTTGGGGATAACGAAACTTTGCAATTAATTTTTGACAAGTCTGCAAGTTTAGGATTGAACCAAATTAATCACATAAAAAACAATCAAAATTGCTATTTGGACCTCTTGCTGACAAATATCTATGAAGATTTTTGTGTAACAGAATCTATCAATCCATTGTGGAAAAATGAAGCGTTCCACACTGCAATCGAATACTCGTTATTCATCCATGAACAACAAAGACCCAACGATTGTGAGTATGAGGATGTCTTTGAATACAATTTAGCGAACTATGAAAATATTCGAGGTAGGTTAAGTAGTGTAAACTGGCAAATAGTTTTAAGAAATGAAGAAAATGTCGAAGCATCTGTTAACACAATCTCGCAAGAAACTCCACTAAAACGAAAACGACGTCATAACAATAATAAAGACCCAATTTGGTATAACTGGCAAATCAAGAATTTAAGAAATCGCAAGCAAAAAGCACACAAAATTTACAAAAGTCATAACAGTAATGAAAATTTAGTATATTACTTGGACGTATGCGATCAATTGAATTACGCTATCAGTAACGCATTGGAAGATTACAATTCAAAAACTGAGAGCGAAATAAAGTCCTGTCCAAAGAACTTCTTTAATTACGTAAAAACAAAACTGAAATCTAATAACTTTCCATCAATTATGCATCTTGACGAAAACGCGGGGGATAGCTCGGAAAAGAACTGTAATCTTTTTGCAGATTTTTTCCAGGAAACCTATTCTACATTTTCTGAAAATGATCGTGACCGCGACTATTTTGCATTTTTTCCAGAATTTTTAAATGATATTGGAGTGAATCAACTTCATGTCCATGACATTTTTCAGGCCCTACGTAATTTAGATGCTTCGAAAGGTCCTGGTCCTGATGGAATCCCTCCTATATTTATGAAAACCCTAGCAGTGGAACTAACCACTCCATTATTTTGGCTATTTAATATGTCACTAGAATCAGGAAAATTCCCAAATATATGGAAAAACTCATTTTTGATACCCATTTCCAAATCTGGAAAAAAATCAGACATACGTAGTACATTCAAAGTTAATTGCCTATATGCCGGGTATTAAGCCACCCGGAGTGGAAATTAATTACTATGTCTGAGAAACTTGATTATGCATATGTACAACATGTGATAGATTTAGTTCGGAAAAGGTATTGGAGGGTAACCGCCCCTTCGGTGGGGTTTGATCCCACGACCCCAGTTCGCATGACAGGTGCTTTCCCTACTAAGCTACGAAGGACCTCCGTCGTCCACCGCAGCTTAGCGGGTACTGATGAAACTGTAATTCGGTTTTTTACTTGTTTGAATAAACGA